>NC_048218.1:83232145-83377820 GCF_002007445.2 Ailuropoda melanoleuca
TTTTATTTTATTTTATTTTATTTTATTTTATTTTATTTTATTTATTTGGGAGAGAACAAGCAGGGGGGAGAGGCAGAGGCAGAGGGAGAAGCAGGCTATCCGCCGAACAAGGAGCCCAATGCAGGACTTGATCCCAGGACCCTGGGATCGTGATCTGTGCTAAAGGCAGATGCTTAACCGACTGAGCAACCCAGGTGTCCCTGCAGTAACTAACTTATACACAAACGTTTTTTGAACATAACTGTGTCAATAATAGTTTCCGGTTACAATTACATGAAACTATTAAATAATGCATAAAGTGACATCGGAGACATATAAAATAAAGTCAGAGCCAGAAATTATTGTCATATGTTAATGTGTGACCACACATTCATCCTTAAAAAAAAAACAAAAACTATCACCTTTTTGTTGGCAGTGTGCTGTTATGAATCAATTGAAAGAGAGCTAGGCAAAGGAATCAAATAGACTCAAATCTGAATCTTTATCAGATGAGTCAGGAACAGAGAAACTAATCCAGGTCTCCCCTTTCCTTTCCTATCCTTTCTCTCTCTTTCCCTCCCTCTTCCCTTCCCTTCTAGAGAGTTTTAATGCAAAAAATTGTTTATACAGTTGAGGAAAGGGCTGAGAAGCTCTTGGGAAGAGGTCCGGCTGGGCAATTCAGAGATTAGCAAGAACAGGAAGCAACAACCCCTAAGGCTAAAGCCGCTGGGAGAAGGCAGACAACCCAGTCTTCTTTTCTGTGGCCTCCCAGTCTCCACGAGCTCCCAACTTTCCCATCCCTTGGCCAAACATATCCAGAAGCCACAACAAAGGAGTCCGGGAAATGTAGTTCCTTCCAACAGAGAGCAGGCACAGAGAGAGGGCACAGAATATCTGAGAGCAAAGAAACAGCTCAAAAATCCCGTTCAACCTTTTATTAGCTGTGAGACCTTGCTTTAACATTTACAGTCTCAGTTTCTTCATCAACAGTATGAGAAGAGGTGTGCCTACCTCACAGGAGTTCTGTGATTCCAAATGCAATAATGTATATAGAGTGCGTAGTTCATAGCAGGAACTCAGGACATGTTTCTCCCCCTTTCCCATTTAGAAATAGTCCTCAAAGAATTATTTTCCTGGAAATATGAAGAAAGAATTATTCTGAAGAGAATTTGGCCACCAAGTCTTACCTTGGCTCTGCTTTAATTTCAATGATCTTCACGAAAAGCAGTACAAAATCCAAAACTGACACAAAGGGGCAGTTCTAAAAGCTCACGTTTATCTAGAATTGTTTCTTTGAATTCTTGGTCATTCCCACATGCCCTTGACAAGATAGTGTTTGCAGTAATAGCCACAAAAATCAATGAGCATGTGTTTCTAGAAGAGATTAAAGTCAATAGCCCTTAATCCTTGCTGCTAAAATAAAATGTAATTTTTCATAGACCTTGAAAGAGGATTTTTTAATAAGTACACTAAAATCTTAAGGGAGGTTTATCTGTTGAAAGTAAAACCCACTGCCAAAGTTAAAAAAAACATGCTCAAGGAAAGTGTGCGTGAGGAAACACAGTAAAATCTCATTTATTTAGTTTGTCCTAATTTGAAATTTGGGGTAACTTGAAAAGATTTGGTCTTGAAAAGATTTAAGTTCCTACTTAATGATCTAATTAATTTAATTCATCAAGCTCTTATGAGTTGCTTTTGCCCTAGGTCTGGGCTCAGGACAACAAACTCAACCACACTTGTAACCCGTCCCTGCTTTCAAGGCATTCCTTGTCTGGTAGGGTTTCCCTTGGTGGAATGTTCGAGTAAATCATGATTCAGGGAGCAAACTTAATGTATTTAATAAAAAGCTTTTAGTAAATTGTGTGACTCCAAATAATTTGTATCTCTTCATTAAGACAGGCTGTGAACTCTTATTTTGCTTAGAGTGTTATTACTTAATTGCAATAGAACGAACAAGACTTTTTTTAGCAGATAGTCCTGGGATCAAAATCTAACTTTGTAACACACTAGATTGATTTTGGACAAACCATCTACTTGTGGATAATACTATCTGCTCTGTAGTATTTCCATGGCAGTTAACTGAGGAAATGTATAAGAGGATTTGTCCTACTACCTGGTTCCACATTCTTAAGTAATATTTGATGATTCATGTTCCTCCCTTCTCTGGGAAATGCTCTACCTTTTAGTGGCCAATTCTAGTTATCCAGTCACTGGAGAGTAATAAAAAATCATTTTTTGAAAAAGATTTTATTTATTTACTTATTTGACAGACGGAGACAGTGAGAGAGATAGCACAAGCACGGCGAGCAGCAGAGAGAGAGGGAGAAGCAGGCTCTCCACTGAGCAGGGAGCCCGATGCAGGGCTCCATCCCAGGACTCCGGGATCATGACCTGAGCCGAAGGCAGATGCTTAATGACTGAGCCATGCAGGTGCCCCTAAAAAATGATTTTAAAATGTTTTCTGTGTTTTAGAATTTTATTAATAATCAGTCATGCCCTATTCAGAGTTTACTTGCATTTAAAAGGGTTTTGTTTTGTGTTTTTAACTTATATACAAGAAAGCATTATTGGGGGGATCAATTTTTCTCCTGATAACCAGATTATAACAGGAATTTAGGCATTCCAGGTATTGCAGAAAATAAAAATCAAACTGGTGAGAAACCAAGAAACACTTGGAGAAGCAGAACTCGGGTTTGTTTTACAGCCGGTGGACGGTGGACGCAGACGAGCTAGCACTCAAAATTCTGGTCCCCAGGCAGCAGGGTTATAGAGCTTTTATAGGGGAGGGCAGGGGGTCAGGTTCCAAGGGCTATGCCGACTACTGATAGGTGGGTTTAAATTGGGGCGGGGCGGGGGGGGCGTTGCTTTAGAGGGAAACAGCGATTAGGGCCCTGGAGGAAGCTTGTGGCAGAAAGCCTGTTTACAGAAGCAGAAATGGCTGGGCTGGTTCTCTTGCTCCCAGTGGGGCTTCTGGTTATTTCTAGCTATTGTTAGTAACTTCCCGTCCTTCGGGGCCTGTGGGCCTGGGCCTGCTCTGAGTAATTTAACTCTTCAGAGGAAAGTATGTGGAAACAGAAAAAAATTTTAACTTCCTTCCTTAGAGGCACCACTGCTATCTTTTCAGTGTATTTTCCCTTTAATCTTTTAATCAACAGCTTTATGTCATTAAAATGATATTAAATTGGGGCGCCTGGGTGGATCAGTCGGTTAATTGTCTGCCTTCAGCTCAGGTCATGATCCCAGGGTCCTGGGATGGAGCCCTGAGTCAGGCTCTCTGCTCAGCAGGGAATCTGCTTCTCTCCTTCCCTCTGCTGCTTCCCAGTGCTTGTTCTCTCCCTCTTTCTCTCAAATAAATAAATAAAATCTTTAAAAAAATGATATTATATATGCATTGTGGTATCTCACTTTTTGGGATAACGCTATGTTATAAGCATTTTCTATGTTATTAAACACACTATAAAGCACAATGTTTCATTATAGATACATATCACAGTTATTTAGAGGGATTAAATTATTCCCTTAATATCAGGCCCTTTGCTTAAGTTCCATTTTTTTAAATTATAAATAGCACTGTAAATACGTTAGCACTTCAGCATATACCCACATTGTTGGATTATTTCATCAGAATAGACAGCTAATCATATATTTACAGGTCAAGTTTATAATTTTTATTAAAGGACTTGTTAAAAACTACCTAACTTAGTGTATCAGCAGCAGCATGGATATTATAATTTTTTTAAGTATTTAACTTTAAGGAAGACAATAATGTACATTATTTCCATTCAGTAAATATTTCTTTAGCATTTTCTCTGCTCTAGATGTTGGAACAACAGGAGTCAGTGGATAGAGATGTATAAAATGTAATCCTTATCTTCTAGAAATTCTAAGTATCAAAGGAGAGAAAGATAAAAAATAAGATCAACAATGGAAACAGAAACAGTTTGCAGTTCGAATAAAGAGTGTTTAATCTTTGAGGAGTGTTTGAAGGATGAATAGAAATTCTTTAGGCAGATAATTAAGGAAAGGGCTCTTTAGTGCAGAGAGTTGCACAAACTCTGGAAGTTTGGAGGAGCAAATATTCAGGAACTAAAAGTAGTTGGCAACAACTGGAGTATAAAATGGGTGAAGAGAGGATGGAGTGGGAAGAGGTGAAGATGGGAAGATGGAGAAATTTGCAAGAAGTAGATCATGAGAAACTCACATTCCATGCTAAGCAGAATGACTTGACCCTGAAGGTGATAACGTAGCTTCTGAGTTCAGAATCTACAATTTCATAACTAAATAGATAGCAATTTCAGCTTTTAAAATGTCTCATCTGTAAGCCAGAACAGTCTGTTTATATTTTTGCTATGCTAAACATGCTGTGGGAAAACCAACACTGATTATGTGATGTTACCTTGGAGACATGAGAATTATTTTAGGAAGCAGACTGATTGCCTTGCCCATAGTGCATTCCCACCAGGGCCCAATTATTTCCCAGATATCACACACATCTTTATCTACCTAATTCTGAGAAACCGTGACACTTTTCATGCCACAACAAAATATGTATTTTAACATTGTCGAGCAATTTTCATTTTATGAAGATTCAGCATCCATGTCTTTACCAAGCCTTTGTGTGACTTTTCATTTAGGGATATAATTAAACCATACTTCCCTTTTTTTATGTTAAGGTTTACAAATATAGATATTAGACAGCTAACCATCACCTTCCCCCTGAAGGTCAAGGAGTCCCAACTAGCCTCAGGCCAAACTATGTAGGGATCCTCTCTCCTGCTCTAGTTCTGTCAGCACTGCAAACACAACCATATTTGGCAAGTGAACATTGGATAGCAGAGGTGCAGAGTTACTTAAATAACAACTGAGGGTCGGGGGACTTCCAAGCACTTCTTAAAAATAAACTTCTATTGAAGTGCAATATACATACAGAAAAAAATACAAATAAATATATAGCTAGCTGAATTATCACAAAATAAGCACCCCATGTAAGTACTACTAGGTCAGAAAATATTACCAGCAGCCCAGAAGCCTCTCTCATATCTGCTCATACCATAGCAATCATTATCCTAATTTCTAATGCCATAGATAACTTTTTCCCATTTGATTGTTTTAAAAAAATTATTGGTCTGTGTCAGGCTTTCTTTTTCTTAGCCTATTAGCCATTTTAACCATATTGTTGTAAACATACCACAATTTCTAAATATTAACCAAGGGAGGGGGGTGCATATCCATTCATGTTTTCAGAGAAAGGTAGGCCTGGGTTGAGTATCAGGAACCTTGTTGAAGAACTAGAATGTGGTTTGGGCCAACCCAAGAGGGAATGGCTATAATTTCTTGTGACTGGCTTAAATATGTTTCTGGAATAAGTCACATGGGTGGAACAATGGCACGGAACTGGAAGTACTCATTGTCAGTTACTTTTTCCCACGTATTTTCTTTCTTTACATGTTAGACGTTCCTATATTAATAAAATCCTCTTAAAATTTAATCTACTAATTGTAGAGATAACCATAATCTTAAAGATGTATGATTCTCTTCAACAATCTCCCGTAAATACGAAAATACTTTTTATTTCTGAGAGTTCTGTTTATGTCAAGAACATAAACAGATTCTCTTTTTAACAAACTTCTTCATTAGAAATTGCTATTAATAGCCTTCCAGGGATACTAACAAAATTTCTTGCCAGAGAGGAGAAGGCCAAGGAGTCTAAATAGCTCTGGCTTTTCCTGCTCTTGGCGTTACCCAGAATATTGTTCCTCTGTAAGGAAGTGTGGTCCTGTAGTCCTGCTTGGTATAGTTGCCAGTCATTCTACACACATTGGTAGCCAAGTATATCTTATGTACGTTTTATCAGGTGAAAGACAGAGACTTTATGAGTATGTAGGCCTCCAAATTAAAAATAAGTCGAAGAACTGCTTCTTGTACTTCTCGTTCTTATCCCCATAACTTTCTTTGCCTGGTTTTCATTCGTTTCTTGTCCCCAGTTACAGCTTTGGGCACCTCCTGATATCAGTTAGTGTCCTCTTATGGACTTTGGACACTCTTGGAATCTCACCTCATGGATTACATGTTGTGCTGTCTACTTTTTTTTTGTAGTGGAATCTACTTATAAACAAGCAAGGTTCAAAAATGCTATCTGTGTTGGTGGGATGGAATTCAAATGCTTCTTTCCCATCAATTCCCATTTGTCTCCCTCTACATTCTATCCTAAATTATAGTGAACTATTTTTAGGCTTCCAAATACTTCCCCCACCCCACCCCTTCTTCCATCTGTCTCTCCTTTAGGCAATGGATCCCTAGTGCATGCTGCCTCTTCTGCTTTGAACCTTTTCTGTCTCTATCCCCATTTATTGTATGCAGCTTACATTTATTCTTCACAACTCACTTAAGGCATCAGCCTCCCAGTAAGCTTTCCTAATTACTTTTCCAACCCAATCCTAATCACCTATGTTGTCTTGGGAGCCTTTTCTATGGATCTCCATACCTCATTGTGTGCACCCCACCTTGGCACTCCTCACATTCTGTTTAATTTTGTGGCTATTCATCTGTCTCCCAAACTAGGTTCTAAGTTCCTTTGGGTCAGGAATCCCATATTTTTATTGTTAATTTCCCAACTCCTGTGGCAATTCCTGATACACAACTAGCAAAATAAATGTGTCGATTGTTGAATGATGACTCAAGAGAAGAAGCCCTGAAAAAACAGCAGAATGTCTTATAGATTGAACTCTTGCTAACTAATTTGCAATTTCATTTTGGATCTTTTCAGATATCTCCGCTCAAGACTTTGCTAACACTTCACATCCTAGTAGAGGAAGAAATTGCTTATTTTTTTTTTTGCCTCTTTAATAGAGAAACACATGTTAATTTGCTTTCCACTAACTTCAAATTTGTAAAAATGTAGACAAGGACTGCACCTCACGTTTAACAAGTATGTTTTCAAAGATGGTACAATTTCCCTTATGTTGTAAATAAGAATGTTTACATTATTTGAGGGAACAAATGCTTTAAGTACTAATTGAGAGAAAGGAAATTCATACGGTGATTACCAGTTATTCTCGTATATTTATTAAATTTATAAGTTACAAATGTGGGATAAAATTTATAGAATAAGGAGGGAGACCAAAGACCTCTGCTAAGTAACATTTTTCTAGGTGTTAGCTTATATCCTTGAAAGCAATAGGACTATTTCAGGATGTTTCAGAACATCTCAGACAACATGAACAGATTTCAACCAGTTCATGGTAATGAATCTTATTATAAAGAGTAGGCCTTTAAAACCAGTTCTTGGCCACTAGCTAGCTGCATGACTTTAAGCAACTTACTCTACCTCTGTAAGCCTTAATTTCCTCATTTAAAAAATGTAATCGCCCTAAGGATTATGTGGGGGGAAAATGTGCTTAATATAATGCTTGGCCCAGCATGCCATTCAGTGCTAGTAGACAATATTATTATTATTACCTGATCTAAATTAGTGAGAGTCTTTTATATCTTCAAAGTTTTTCTAGTACTTCCTGATAAAGACTGTAATTCTCTTCTCTTCAAGGTAGGCAAAAGATAAACAATACCTTTATATTTTAAAATATTAGATTCTGTGAAATACTAAATTGCCCCATGAGCAGTCAACTGTTCGTTGCTGTTATTGTTTTGCTTTGTTTTTAATCTAACATATATTCTTTGAGAAACTCTCCTTTTCCATATGTTTATGTGGGCTGAACTCTGCACCTTCCCTTTACCCACAGGTCTGAGCACAGATTCACTCAACAAGACTAGTATGTCTCTCTCCTTTGGTGATGGATTCATAATCCAAACAGGGCCAATCAGAGCCTTCCCTATTCTGTGATATAGGGACATTAGGAGAAAGTAGAACTTTCCTCCTTTCAGGTCAAGAGCTGTGATGGTACCATAAACTAGAGCTGCTTTCACACATCTCCTTTGGTTACATGTAGGGGGCCATGTGAAGGAGGAGAAAATGAAGTCAAAACATGATGTAAAACAGAGATGAGAGATAGATGAATAGAGATAAACCCTGGACCAAGCAACAGAATTTCCATTTGTGTGAGGCAATATATTCTTTTTCTCTTGCACTTAAGCTATAAATAGTGCTTATACAATTTGTAATAGAAGAGGTCCCTACTTACACACCTCAACAGCAGCAGGAAACTGATACAGTAGGAGATAAAAGTAAAACTAAAACCT
Organism: Ailuropoda melanoleuca; assembly: GCF_002007445.2. Lineage (NCBI taxonomy): Eukaryota > Metazoa > Chordata > Mammalia > Carnivora > Ursidae > Ailuropoda > Ailuropoda melanoleuca. Next base: position 83,240,321 of record NC_048218.1, read on the forward strand.
TGTTGGTCACTACAACTATTCATGATCAAAGCGTTCATATTTCATAACACTTTCAGTTTTACTAATATGCATCCTCAAATAGCTATGAAAGAGTGTACCTACCCAAGGAAATTAAAAATTCACAAATATCAATTCTTTCTGTTTGTTTCAAGTCACGAAAAATATATTTATAGAGAGTGACTCTGCTATTAGGAGAAAAAAAACTTGGCTGTGTTGTTTATTCTCTAAATTTGATATTTTCTACCCCAGATTTACAAATGGAATAAGTAGATCTTTCCTCTTTCTTTCTGTTGATCTCCATAATAGCCCAAACTCTCAAAGTGAGTACTCTAAATATCCTAAAATTATCAGCAATCTTTGGATCCAAAATTCAAACCAAAGTGAAACTGAAAATTCTCATGGGGGGACAGTGGTGTGGTGTGAAGGAGGAAATGTGACTATTTTCCCTGCCATGGATAATATTAGAACCTCTTCTCTTACATCTGAGTAAAATGTTTTTTTTTGTTTGTATCCTGAGTTTAATATATGGCCCAGTAATGGTAAGAACTCTTATATTCAGGAATCTTACCCAACCCATATTATAGGATCACTCACTGTCTAAGAGTCTTTCCTCTTGACCACATTTTTCCCTATGATACTTCCAGTGGGTATCTTCTGTGTGTGCTCAGAGATAGGTCTTATCTATGAGATGATGGCCCCTGCTTATTTCCTCTCTTGCTTCCCACTTTACCTCTCATCCCATCGCACCTGGCAGTGGAAGACCCTTTTATTTACTTGCTGGCTCCAATTCTCCCTTTCTCCCTTGACAACAGAATCCTTTTTTCAGGATAGTGATGTACTCAGTCTCAGGGATAGGTAGTTGGTTAGTCTAAACTATTACAGCTGACCTATTCCCAGCTATGTTTTCCAGTAGCCAGAGATGGTCACGTGACACCACCATGGCCGGTCACGTGACTCACCATGGCCGGTGAGACCCAGCAATATTTTTGCTCTTGGATGGTTCTAGGAAAGTTTTTGTTTTCCTTGTGAAAAGAGACACTCTGTCATGGTTTCTTTTACTTCTTCCTTCTTCCTGGCTTGGACATGAAGTTGAGGTCTAAACAGCAGCAGCCATATTACGATCATGAACTATGGACATGAAGGTGAAAGACAAATTGCTAGGAATAGAAGAATATAAAGTTAGAAAAGCCTATGTGGTGATGTCATTGTTGAGTGGCTGAACCAATACAGCAGCTAGATTTTATGCTATATTTCTTGGCATGTCAGAAAAACATTTGTTTAAACTACTGTTTATCAAGTTTTCTCTAATTTGATACCAAACCCAAAAATAATAACAACATATGTCATTTTAGTCTCCTCTGCCTGAAAAACTATGGAAAATGCCTCATCACCTCTTGTTGGACATCAGAATCTCTGCAGGTTGCTGATACTGAGTGGGCATGGCCTCTGTGTCACTAGGCACTGTTGCCTTCTTTGAACCTACCTGTTACCTTCACTGGGCATCATTTTTTGGTCATGTTGATATTCCCATTGTTCATGTGGTTCAAAAAGAGAGCTTATAATAATGAGAAAGCACCAAAGTGCATATTCTCAAGGTACAGGGTGAATATAGACTTGAATCAGAGAGCAAAAACAAGTCAGGTCTACACAGCAGCAACTCCCATAAAACTGGAGATCCAGTTGCCAGAAATGTTTTAGGACTGGACTGAGATATGCTAATATATTGTTTCTCTCAAACCAACAAGATTCAACTACCTATTCAACATTTATTTACTAGAGATGAGGAGAAATTGATTTTCTATTAATAAAGATTACACACCAAAAGAGGTAACATGCTAATAAATTCACTTCTAATGAGTGAAGCAGATTCAATCTTCTGAAGGCGAAAAACAAGAAAACCATTTCTTCCTTTTCCGTCGTCAAGGTTCTCTCTTGAGTTTTCTTTGTCCATTTTCTGAAACAGAATGTTTTATATGAAGTATATTAAGGATTTAATATTTGAGTGATAAACTATATCATGTGTTCACTCTAAATAACCTTGTGCCATTCCTTTACTTCAGAACTCTCAGCTATGATTTCTGATTTCATGTTCCTCAGAATATTCAACAAAATAGGTAGGCACTATGAAACAGGATTGTTTATATTTCCTTTTGGCAGAAGCAATACCAGTTTGCATTTTGCTAGTTAACTGCAACTGCAGGTGGGAACCTGAGTTAAATGGCACCTGTTTCTTTTATCCTGTTGGTTTCTTAGCACTTTTTAAAGACTGACATCCTGGGCAGTTGTCTGGGTTGGCATGCCCCATAATTTAGTTTTAAATGAGTTGAAGTCATAGGAGAAATGTAGAGCTGGGAGAAAGAAGGGCACCCAGAGGGAAATGCTCTGGACTGCTGGGTGTTAGCTCTCTTGGTGTGGGTGTTTCTGCCTGCAGGCCTGAAAGGAATGAGCACAGCTCTCAACAGAATATATCAAATCACCACAGGATAAGTCCTGATTTGAGCTTGTTACAAAAATTCAGAATCTTCAACTAAATCAACAAGAACCAAATAGTATATCTGCTTCATTTAAAAAATTCAGAAAGCTAAACATATTTTTTGGGAAATCATTACATATTAAGCAGGGTTCTAAAAAGCATAGGAAATGTAACAGAAGAGTCACTATACAAATCACCATGGGATTGAAATTAGAAGTGATTGTGGCTATAATTGGATGATAGACAAAATAAAAATGAAAATTGTCATAACCAGGTTAATATGTGCATTATTCGTTGTCTTCAGCAGCATTGATTCTGTTCTGTGTGCTGGCTATGTTATTTTAAACTTTGTAATATAACCTTCTATCAGCCTCTAGCTAATAGCAAGATGAATACAAAGGATATAGGCTCACTCAGTATTCCAGAAGAAGTGAAAAATAATATATAATATTTTAAGAAGTGAATCAGTAGCAACTTCTGTTAACTCAGCTGACATTCAGCACACAAGTCCACATTTATTTGGCCTCAGGAAAGTGTTGTAACTGGAGGGAAAGCAAAATCAAAGGTACACATTTTTAAAGTTGAGCAAAAATCTGAGAAGTGTCAGTTTATTACTAAAATTTGGGGCCATAATTTTAAAACTATGTTTTTACCCAACAGGTTCTGACAGTATTGGGTCATTCTGAGAGAAATAATGGTTATATCATAAGTAAAGTTGTTAGGAAGAAGAATTTCTTCAGGATCATAAACAAGAATTGCTATCCCACGGAAATGATTAGGTCTTTGAAGTGGCATCATAGAAGATTTTTGTAATATATCATAGCTTCACAAGAAAACCTTTAAGCTTTCCTAGCAAGAAAAAAATTAACAGCAATAATATTTTTGAAAGGAATCTATTAAATGAATTTTTTCTGCTGGACACCAAAATAACTAATATAGCTATTTAAACACCTTAAGTCATATGCAGATTATCAATTAATACATAGCCCAGTAATAGATAATCTTCACTTTCAAAGATAGCTGAGTTTAAATAAGATCAGATTAAAAGATTTTATACAGAGAATCTTATTTTTCCATCTCTTTAAAATTAAAGCATATTTCCTTTTGGAGTTAAAAATAGTATCTCTGAAGACTTGAGTTAAACACCTTTGATGAAAAAACAAAACCTGGTGTTAAGTCCATGCTCTGCTCACCATCATGTTTTAAAACAATAGTAAAGATGTGTGGAGAGACAAAGTTCTTACTTAGCAGCTCACACATGTTTTTAAATCAAATTTGCCATTCTCTCCCAGCTTGTGTATATATTCTCCCTGCTGTATCTGGGATTTCCTTAGCATTTCATTCAAGAGTCTTTGAAATTGTTGCATAGCTACTTTTTCCAATTTTTGCTTACATTGCTTCCAATGTATACTTGGTTAAGTAACTCTAGTCGTTTAGCAAACAAATCTCAAAATTTCAGTAGCTTAGCACCATATTAGGTTATTCTGTGCTTATCTAATAGTCTAATGTGTGTGTTCCTTGGTTGGAGGGCAGCCTTCTACAAGGAGGTTCAAAGACTTGGGCTATTCCATTGTGAAGGTCTGCCATCCCCTCAAATGGAGAAGGTACATTTTCTTTTTAACAGCCTTAATTGGAAGTGATTCATTAACACTTCTCCTTTGCATTGACAAAAAGTTTCCTATAGCCCAACCCAAATGCAAGGGGTGAGTAGATTAATTAATTGCCAGCTGCTTCCCAACTACAGCTCTCCACTAAGAGGTAGCACTGAGTTTGGCTCAACAGGTAGATGTTTCTCTGCCCAATTTGCAGTTGAACTAAGCTGCAAACACGCACTTTGTCAGGAGGTAGCACGATTGTCAATTATGGACTCCAGACTTAGAAGTCCTTTATACCTGAGAGTCTAGGCTATGCAAAATTAAAATGAAGAAATACATTGAAATTTCTTTATAGTACTTCAGCTTTCCTTCAGCAAATCAATAACTTTTAGAAACTGAAGATGACTATAGTAAGAAAAAGTTAATTCATTTTTTCTAAGAGCAAGAGAGACCATGCACATGTGTGAGCTGGGGAGGGGGTGGGGAAGCAGGGGAGGAAGGGCTCCCTGCCTGGTCTGCTTCTCCCTCTGCCCCTTCTCCTGCTCATTCTCTCTCTCAAATGAACAGATATAATCTTTTTTTTTTTTTTAAAAAGAAGTATAAAACCCCATCCATATTCTTGCATTACTTTTAGAAAAGTGGGCAGAGTTCTTTTGGAAGGGGAGTATTTCTTTGCCACATTTACCCCTATAAACTTCTGAAAGGCAAAGATTTGACTCTCACTGGCTTCGAGCTCCTGCCTGCTCCACATAAACCTTATCCCTTAAATCTGGGCACAAGTTCCAAAGCAAATTTATAAATCTTGTACAGATTTGAAAAATGGTATGTACATTGTTCTCTGTGTCAGATTCTTAATTTAGTATTTTTTGGTATTGTGGCTTCTAAGTATCAAGGATGTCCTGATTGAGGCAGAGCTAAAAATTAGCTATGGCTGGTGGGTTGGGCTGGCTGAACTACACTTCTCTCATCTCTATATTTCAGTCAGCTGATGACTGATATAGGAAAAGGAAACATTTATACAGTGTCTCTCAGAAGAAATAACCTGATGGAATCCAAATTGCCAGGAATGACTGACCCCCCCCCATCATAAGGAAAGAGGATATGGGTATGTTCGTTCAACTGAAGAATGGGAGCTGGAAGCTAAAGAGTAGTGGTTCTGAGCTAGGCATGATTGTTAGTACTTGACATGACATTACTCAAATTCCTGGACAGCATGTCCAGGGGTGAAGCTCTGCATGTACCATCTCACTAAATACTGCAACATACACCCCAGCTGTGGGACCCTTATAAACAAGCCTCCCTCACCTGGCCCCAAGTACTGCCACCCTGCTCCCACTGTTCTCTGAAGATGGGTAAAAGCTCTGCCCTGTCAAAGTGCAGATCTCACCATCTGCAATAAGTACCGGGGTTGCCTATACCAAGCTGCAGTATACAAGTCAGCAGTCACTAGCAATGCAAGATTCTTCCTCTTTTTGTATAATTTTCAATTGGCAGAGAAGTTCTGTAGCCTATTTACCAATCTCCTATTATTCCTTGGTAGTGGCACAAATACTGTCCTTGGGACACAGTGTAGGATGCACTAGATGTGAAGTCAGACTAAGGTGCAAATCTTCACTCGGCCACCTGCTCCTTAAGTGGGCCTCAGTATCTTCTCATTTAAAAATGCAAAACAGTAACACCCGCCCTGCTTCCATTAGAGTTTTCTTTTAAGGATCAAGTGAGACAATGTTCGTGAAAGTGTATTATGAAGCATAAAGTATTATAAAATTTGAATAAATTCTTATTGTACTATTGTTGTTAATTGTAAAGGAAAAACTATTTGTGAGGGAAAAAAGGCTCCTCTGAAATTGTCATTCCTCAAGAGATAATATTCAAAAGTACTACAGATGGCAAAGTCATTTTCTTTTCACTAAAAGCTTAGTATTTTGTGACATCTGATGAAGAACAGAGAAGACAGGGTTAAGAGAGAAGCATTAGCCAACTGAAAGAGAAAGCACTGAGAAGTTCTTTGTATGGGCATTTCTAGGTGAATGATATTACAGAGATGGTCCAACTAATGTAAACTTTGTAGAAAATGTTAAGTGATCCTTGAAGTGACAAATAATACATCTTGATACAGTGTGGTAGGAGACACCTACTTTTTAAATAAAATGATTTGGTAATCTATTTCCAATTTGAGATGAACCCATAATTCAAAGGAGTTCATCATAAATTATTAGTGCTTAGAATCTTGTTTGCAGCTAATAAAGGAAATTGGAGACATTCTTCACAAACATTTTCTATTAAGTTGTAACTTTTTTTCTGGATGCGAAGAAAATGAGTGGCTGCATTACTGGTGTGAACTTGGGTGGCACCTTCAAATTTGTATCTGTAATTTTAAGACAAAATACACATTTTGAAAAATCCTACATTAAGCTAAAGACAAACTCCTGGAATAAAAAAAATTTTTTTTCTATTTCATTTCTACTTCTATATTTCATTAGCATTAATAGGGTAAATGATATTCTAATGACTTAAGGTCGTTAATATAGTTTAGATTTTGTCATTTTTGAATCTGTACTTATTTCAGCTGAGCCCATAGTTCTTGTTGATGTGAAAATATTCCTAATGAGATTGAAGTGAAGGGTCTGATCTCTGGATTTGTTCACAGTTACCTCTTAATCAAGGAACCAGTTGAAAGAGTATGAATGGGTGAGCACTACCCAACACCATAGATAGAAAACAATTCAAAATGAATTTCCTATAGGTTGTGGTTATTAAAAGCACCTTGCTAGCACAGATTCACTCTTTGTTTTCTTTTCAATGTATTTACTATTTATTAGAGAGAGAGAGAGAGAGTGTCCCAGGTGGGGGGAGGGGCTGAAAGAGAGGGAGAGAGAGAATCTCAAGCAGACTCTGTGCTGAGCACTCAGCATGGAGTCTGACTCAGGGCTCAATCCTACAACTCTAAGATCATGGCCGAGCAAAACCAAGAGGTGGACACTTAACCAACTAAGCCACCCAAGGCCCCACAAATTCACTCTTTTTTTTTTTTAAAGATTTTTATTTATTTATTCGACAGAGATAGAAACAGCCAGCGAGAGAGGGAACACAAGCAGGGGGAGAGGGAGAGGAAGAAGCAGGCTCACAGCGTAGGAGCCTGATGTGGGGCTTGATCCCATAACGCTGGGATCACGCCCTGAGCCGAAGGCAGATGCTTAACCGCTGTGCCACCCAGGCACCCCCACAAATTCACTCTTAAGCCAGATAATCTTTTCTTTACACTTATTTTATTTTCTATATTTCCCGGGGAATGGATTTCCCAAATCAATTTTTGACATGTCCTTGCAACTTCATTTACATAATACTGTACAGGGTTTAAAAGTTACTTTGAAAAAAACAAAACAGGAGATAAGTAATTGACAGTGTAACTGTTCTTTTTTGCAAGTTATTAATATTGTTTAGTGAGTTAAAGATAACTTAAACTATAATGGGTTAAGGAGTAATGAAGGGGGAAAGGGATAAAAATACAGGGTAATTTCAAATGCAACAATCCATTCACCCATGCATACCAGTAGTTTATCCTAAGAATTAGAAATTCAGTAGAGTTTATCAAGATAAACAAGGAAATCTCATAACTTATTAAATTGTAAAAAATCATATTAACATCATTTCTGCAGTTGGTCTCAAATTTATCCCTAGTTTCCATTGTCCCTCACCTACTTCAATCCCTCATTACGTCTGCATTCCATAGCCTCCTAACGAGTTCCCTAAGTCCTTCCCTTCTGACCATCCTTCCACCACTGCCATCTGATCTTCTTCTCACTTACAGTCAAAACGTGAGATGACTTCTGCTGCCTGTAGGTTGGTTTTCAAGGTCCTCCACAGCAAGACATCTCCCAACCTTCCTTGCCATATGCTCTGCTTAGATTCTAGCATCAATAATGTAGATGAGACTTAATAGAAACTATGATTCAATTAGATTTGATTAAACTGTGATTAGAAATATCTCTAAAGCATCTTGCATCATTCTTGGAAAATAGCAGGCATTAATAAATTGTATCCGCTACTGCTGTTTTTGCTGTTAGTGTTATTGTTGCTTACATTCTCTGCCTGGAATGCCTGCTCAGGTCTTATTCTTCTTTAAAACTACTCAATTCTGAGAATCCTCTCTTCAGCACAATATTGAAACCCTGTTTATAACTCATATCATTCTACTTTATAGCAGTGTTGATTTTTTTCTGTCATTGTCTATCTTTTTATCATGAAAGTGAACTCTTATGCAATAGAAACCATATTTCGACCTTAGCATTAGAACTACTAAAATGGGGGCGCCTGGGTGGCTCAGTCATTAAGCGTCTGCCTTCGGCTCAGGGCATGATCCCGGTGTTCTGGGATCAAGCCCCACATCAGGCTCCTCCGCTGGGAGCCTGCTTCTTCCTCTCCCACTTCCCCTGCCTGTGTTCCCTCTCTCACTGCCTGTCTCTCTCTCTGTCAAATAAATAAATAAAATCTTAAAAAAAAAGAACTACTAAAATAATATTTTGTATGTAGCAAACACTCAGTAAATGTTTGTTGGATTGAAGGTATGGCATAAGAAAACCAATATGTTGGTTGCAATAAATTGCAAATTTATTTTTTTAAAATATGGCTATGGTAACCAAATAACATATTGTTCCAAATGGGGATACTCTGAGAGTAAAAGAGGATATTATTGATAATTATACAGGGATAACAGGCACACGCTGGAATGTATGGTCATCATAAGCAAAAGAAAACTTCATGAAAACAGCAAAATATTGCAAAGACAGTCCTAATTATATTACTCTTTCCCTTTTGCCATCATGAAATCAAGCCAGTTACAGAGAGAAGATTGGGTATGATCAACTTTCTAAAATATGGAGAAGCACTCATAGAAGCAACTGGAATATGTATCAGAGTTTGAAGATCCTTGATATTAGTCTGAGTTGAACAGACTACAGATTTGAAATGAGTATGAGCAGAATGTTTTAAATTTGCCTGCTATGTTGAACAGAAGTGTAATGGAGGAAGTATCTCTGGGCAGAGAAATGTGCTGCCTCAAGTACAAAACCCTTGGCTTAACTCTTTCCTCTCATTCCAGAACTTCTCAGGCTTTAGCCACTTAAGCTGTAGCCCTCACATCTATCTTCATCTTTCTGTTTCCACCCTCCTCTCACCTTATCTGTTAATTTGGGGTGACTGTTTTAAAAAGGCTTTATTCTACTTTCTGCAAATCTTAAGTGAGTGTGTTTTGGGGCCATCAATGGTGTTGCCCACGGCATGTGAAGAAAGGCATTTCCAAAGAGGGGTGTGGTATTCTCTGGAATAGGCAGCCCTGCTGTGGGTAGGTCAGGAAGTTAGATGAGTCAGAGAAATCACAGAGTCCACACTGGAGTCAAGGGGATTCTGATGCAGAAAGGAGGAATGCTTTTGTCTCAGCTCTCCTAGAGATAGGACCTAAGTTGAGGAATTTAGAAGTGGCCTTTACACTCACTGGGTGAGCAGCTGGCCAGTCAGCATCCAACCAGAACACAGTGACCGTTATATCACATATGGTTTAATGAAGTGTTGTTAATATTTTGTCGGGGAAACTCAGTTTAAGTAGAATCACCAACCAGCTTTGTGACTTTGAACAAGTCACATAACAACCCTGTGTCTTGAGTTATAAAACACAATAATAATCATTGAGTACATTATAATAATAAGAGTAGATGTGGAATCACTTGTTAAACTGTAAATCACCTCAAACATCCTGTCCTCTATTATTAAAGTAGGACACTTTATTCCCTATATGTTACACTCTGAAGTCTTTGAGATATAATTGTTTCTTTTAAGTACTGTTCTGAGTGCAATTAAGCTGTTTCGTTTCATGATTGCAATTTTTGGGCCACATTACCTCAAGACAAGTATTATTACTTAATGAAAAACAAGTAAATGGATTTTGCTTTTCAAATTAAGAAAATTAGCTTGAGATGATATGGCTTTTGACAGCAATAATGCTTGTGAGCCAAGCTGTCGAATTTGGAATGCAGATACACTCAACTATGTAGGATTTAATTGATTCTGAAAAAAAGAGTGCATTGTTTTGAAGCACTGTGGTATCTTAATGCGTCTAATTTCATTAATAGTCTGAGGGGAAAATACTAGATTTTTGATCCAGTTCAGCTCTGCCAATCAGTTCTCTGTGACCTCTGGTGAGTCACTTCACATGTCTAGATCTTCATTTTATTTGCAAATCACTTGAAGTAGATATATTTGAAGTCCCTTCTAATTCTAAAACCCAGACTATTTCACAACCATTACAATTTTAAAAGCAATTTTAAACTGAAATGTTTTCCCCTTTTATTAAAACTAATAAACGCATAGTTGGGATTAATTTACCCAGCACCAAACAAACGACAGCTCAGTGACAGCATTTACAAAATGAAGTTGTCAAAGTGAAAGAGTGACTTTTTGGAAAAGAGTATTAAAGTGCAATTGACTTTGAAATAACCTGCGTCGGCATGGCTCACAAATTCTATCCAAAGCAACATTTTGAGACTGTTTGCTTAGTATGCAAATTAAAATCATCATTAAAAGATCAGTGGCCCTGTGGCGGTTCTATGATTAATGATTTCCACGGCCAAAGGGAGAGATCTGAGTTAATTAGCTTGCCTGATCTCTTGCCCCCTTTGCCTCCTGGGACAGAGCTGGGTGCAGAGGTGTTTCCTCGCGGGAGAGGGAGGGATCCTCAGTCATGGATGCCAGTTCTTCAGCTGACCCGGCGATCTTATCCACTTCATCACCCATCTTTTTTAGCTAAAGGAAGGTCATTCCTTGAAAGACAAAGTGATGATGATCCTGGTGAGAGAACCAGGGTTATTATGTCACTGTATCTTATCCCTGATGGAGAGCAAAGTGATAAATTGTGGAAATAAAAATACTTAGCAGGAATTAAAAGATAATGCAAATTCCAATTTTTTAAAAAGGACAAAGTCCATATACTTTCCTTTTTGCATATTCCCCTCTCTGCTTTAGCCTCTTTTTCCTACCTTTACCATAGACATCTCAATGTAATAGAAAAAGCAGTCTCTTGGCTTTCCCATAACTTGTTTTATAACCTTGGCAAGTGAGAAACTCTCTGGGACTGTTTTTTTGTATGCAAAAATGTTTCTAGCTTTAGCAACTCTTCAACTCAGTGAGTCCATAACACCTTTTATTTAAAAAAAAATAATAAAGACAGACTATTCATGAAGTCTGAAGGTCAGGAAAGTCATAGATCAGAAATTGGTCAGGCAAAGAGGATTTAAGAAGACAAAGCAAGGATGGTTGGGGAGGTGTGAAGTCTCAGTCAAGTGGTGCGTGACCAACCAGGTCAGCAAGAACTAGAGTTGCTGGAAATGCCTGGGCTGTTGGCACTTTCATCTGGCCACTGTTGTTTCTACCCTAGACACTTGAGTTACTCAAATAAGTCAGTTCTGGAAGTTTTAACCCAGTCTCATATTACTCCAATCATCTTCTTTACTTCTACTCTGCAATTGCTGAGTTCTAATGGTAAAAATCATGCAAACACTCAAACTGATTATCACCAAGGTCCTGTGCTCTTCAGCCCTTAATCAGTCACCCAAAACCCCACTTCACCTTCTTTCTCTCACCCCTTCTTCTGAACAGAAAACTTTTACAACTTCACAGAAAATAATAGATTTTTTACCAGGACCTCTTCGGTGTTTCCCTATTAACTAACTTTCCTCCCAGCATATATTTGGTTGCTTTCCCTTCTTAAAAAGTAGTTGTATTTCTCTTGTAGTTACTTACCTATTAATTTCCCTCCTTTCATGGCCAAGCTCCTAAGAAAGGGTTTGTTGTTCTTTCTTCCTCACCTTATATATATTTTTCAGTCCGTTTGGTCTGGGTTTAAGTTTCCTCAAAAGCAGACTCTGGGACAAGGATACAAGTCCAAATAGATTCTTCAGAAGTTGATTGCAGGCCACACATCAGGGGTAGAAGAAAGCGAGACATGGAAGAGAAGAATGCTGATACACGGTTGTGTAATCAACCACTTTTAGGCTGACTGTCCTCAAATCTGTATCTCTAGATTGTGTCCCAAGTTCTAGGTCTTTATTCGTAAATCTACTAATATCTATGGCATCTCAAACCCAGCATCTACAAATATTGGTGTCATGGATTCAAAGGCATGGTTCTCCTACTTACTACATATGTAGCACTGAGCAAGTTATTTAACCTCCAGAGGTAATTCCCAGGTTACCTCTCTATAAAAATAGGGCCAATAATAGTATTTCAATATTGATACAATAGTGTAACAAAAGTGTTTTGAGAATTAAATGAGGTTGTTTGTGTTAAGCAGTAAGCACAGTATCTGCTATGTAAGAAGTGATCAGTAATCATTAGCTTCCATTTCTAATGTAATAAGGACTTTCTCCACAAACTAATTTCTTGTTATGAATTCCCCATCTTTGTTAATGGCATTGTCATCTACCTACTTAAATCAGAAATTTCCAGTCATCCCAGAATTTTTTGCCACTCTGAACATCAGGCATCATAGTCTGCCAATTCCACCTCCCACATACTTCTTAAATTTGTCATTTCCTCTTCATCCTTCTCCCTCTGCCTTAATGCCACCCCTTGTCACTTCTTACTTAGATTAAGATTCCTTAGGGGATTCTTCCTGCGTGGGATAGTATCTGACACAAAATAACCATTTAATAAATGTTTGAATGAATGAATATCATTAAATCATCTCTATTATAATAAATGGTACCGCACTCCTGTATGCCTAGGAATCTTCCTTGATTCCACTTTATTCCTCACAGCGCACATTTAATTCATGGTAATGCTGTTGCCTCTACTTTCAAAATATACCCAGAGTCCAAACATTTCTCAATATCTCTCCTAATACATTCCTGGCTTAAGACTAGACTTATCTGTCTACTTGAGCTCTCCTCTTCTTGACTTTCTTTACGTCTGCCACATGGAAACTGGAGTGATCAAAGCACAAATTGGATCTTACCATGTTTCTGCTTAATAACTTCCTGTGGCTTCTTAATAAATTCTTTAATATCGTATCATCTACAAGTACTCCAAAGTCCCCCATTGACTTCTCCCACTTTATCTCTTCTTGTCTTTTCATTTATGTTATTTTTTACTATGGCCTTTGTTCTGCACCTGAGCATACCAAACCTGCACCTTTTTCAGTGCTATTTTCTGTGTGGACCAACCTCTCTTCCCTGGGTCTTCACACAGCTGCATCTTTTTCATCATTCAAGTCTCAATTCTCCACACTTATCGCTGGCTAATTTACATCTTTACATCTTGCTATCTATCTCTGCATCCCCACTCTAGAATGTAAGCTACATAAGGCAGGATTTATGTCTGTTATTGCTGTCTCCCAGGACTCGGAATAATGCCTAGCACATAGCAGAAGTTCAATAAATACTTGTCAATAAAAATACTCTGTTCAAAACTAGGCTTTTGTAGGACACTAAAGGCTTAAAACAAAACAAAACAAAAAAACAGGGTTAGAAGATATCAACAAGAACACCAGCGACACTAATAAGACCTTAAATACATGTAAATAAGGATGAGAAATAAATTAGAAAAATTGTAAATAGCTCATTGTTAGAATGATAAGATTGTGTGTTTCCTTTTGAAAAATTCTTTGATTATCATTAATGTAGAGCAGTAAATGAAAATTATGAGTGGAGTGCTATGACAGAATGTCCTGTGCTATGACAATATGCCCTGTTCTCAGAAGGACGTATTTTATGGCCAGTGTAGTCTGAGAATACTAACTTCTGTTACTCAAGTCATTCAGTAGACAAAGAACTCTTTGACATAGGACATAATGAATATTTTTCTTCTCTAGTTTTGTTTTCCAATAATAGTTTTGAAATATTTTAATGACAATAGTGTTAACATCTTAGTGAAATAGACCGTTTAAAGTTCTGACTCACTGATGGGCCAAGTTGAAATAAGATTTATGTGTGTGCATGAAGGAGCAATTAGCAGATATGCAGGAAGATGCTGCTGGTTTGGGGCCTCTGACTGTTCATCAGATTGCAGGTGGCACAGCCACTTGTCACAGCCTCCCTATTCCACTTAACCTGAAAATTCTGAACAAGTTTCTGAGGTTCTCTTGATTTCCCTTGAGAGTCCCTGAAACAAAAACAGCTCTTATGGTAAACTTGAGCTGAGAAATAAATTGGCCTGAGAACACTCCCATGATTCCCATTACCAAAGAATGCTGCTTCTTTTAATTATAGCATAGCACAGATTTTCAGAGTATAATTTAGAGACAGAAAAGAAAGAAAAGTGTTAGAGTATTTTTTAAAAAGGAAGGGTCAGGAGAATGAGTTTTCTTGTTTTGGTGCTGTTATGATTGAAGAGAGTTTCAGCGGTCAACATAAACGAGATTAATTTGGTATCATAAACTAATGTTTGGTTTCTACTTAGGTCAATAATGATAGTAGATACATGAAAATCACTTTATAAATAAGAGCTCATGATTATATGGTTTAGCCAAACAAAAATAAATAACTCTAGGTAATTCTGTCTATAGTAATACAAAATCTGAGACGTGTTCTTACTCTCATTCCCCAGAACCAGACAATGACAAATCAGAACACTTAGAAAAAATTAGCTGGTGGTTTTATATTTCTTCACCCAAAATATGGGTAAATATAAATTTTGTATTCATTTAGACTCCAGCATCAACTTTAAAAAGTATAAAGCAGTTGGCTGTTGTAGCAGAAATTGCCAACTGATATCATCAAATCTTTCATTTTCTTGCTGGATATTCAGGTAGACTATCTATATTTCCCAGCCTCCTTTGCAGTTAGATGTGGCCATGTGAGTAAACTTTGGCCAATACAATGAGATTAAAGGTGATATATGTCCTTTTAGAACTGGTCCATAAAGCCTCTTGTATATAATTTTCATTACCCTTTTGCCTTCTGGCTTGATACAAATGAATACAGTGACCTTGGAAGCAACATGTTGAAGTTACAGGGCCAAAAGATAGAAGAATCTGAGTCCTTGAACTATTTGGTAGAAAGCCACTTGTCAATCAGGATTTAACCTAAGTGAGAAATAAGTTTATCTCATGTTGAGCCTCTGAGATATGGGATTTATCTCTTACATTAGCTAGTGTTACCTTTACAAATGCATCTGGTTAGAATTGTTGCTCATTAATTAAAGGTCATATTGGTTCTGTCACAAGCTTTTCAAAAAAAGTGCTGGGAATTTTAAACAGTATCTTCAATCTCATAATCTTATATTTTTTTTCACTGTATATTAACTTAATAATTCCCAATTGGGAACATTCTGTCCACTAGTATTATATATTACATAATTTTACAGAAAGCTAAGAAGTTCCCACACTTTTTCTAAGTCATATAAATTTATGCACTGAAGACTTTTTAGGCCACTTTATTAACAATTAAAGTTAAACAGCTACGTAGTTCAGAAACATGGGCATGTATTATAAAGGAATAAAGATGAGGTAAGATCATTATGTTAAGTAATTCTAAGGTTTCCAATCATTATCCCCAAATGATATACTGAAATAAATACCTCTCAAAGAAATGCTTCTGAGATCAGGTCATGAATCATCATTTTCAAGCAGTTAGTAAAAAGATATCTTTAAAAAAAGGACACATGAACAAAATATGAATGAATAAAGATGTGGCACACACACACACACACACAGGAACATTATGCAGCCCTAAAAAGGAATGATATCTTGCCATTTGCAACAACATGGATGGACCTGGAGGGTATTATACTAAGTGAATTAAGTCAGACTGAGAAAGAAAAACACCATATGACTTCAGTCATATGTGGAATCTAAAAAACAAAACAAATGAATAAACAAACAGAAAGCAGAATCAGGCCTATAAATACAGAGAGAACAGACTGATGGTTACCAGAGGGAAGGTGGGTGGAGGGATGAGCAAAATGGGCAAAGGAAATTAGGAGATACAGGAATTAATGAGTCATAGGAATAAAAGGGACAGCATAAGGAATATAGTTAATGATATCATAATAGCATTGTATGGTGACAGAAGGTAGCTACACTTGTGGTGAGCATAGCATAGAGAGGTATGCTATGTATAGAAATGTTGAATCACTATGTTGTATACTTGAATCTAATGTAATATTGTGTGTCAACTATATCTAAATATTTTTTTTAAAAAAAAGACACATGGCCAATTCTCCAAGTGATGAAAATACATATTAGTATGTCCTTTCATGACCACATGGATTGATGTCTTTAGATACTTACTGACTAAAAGAAAATGTTATATCAAAAAGAAGTTTTATCCAGAAATATGATTATAGATTATGGTACAGTTGTCAATATAAGAAGCTTTTGTTTTTTAATCTTATGTTTTTCTTTTTTAAACTAGAAACATGTTTGCTGCTGGTTCCAAACCAAGATTCTCTTCTTAAGGAGTTAATCAGTCATGCTTCTAAAATCTTAGAAGGTGAAGATGAGAAATCAAACTGTTTTCTGGTTTACAAATTGTAGAATATGGAAATAAATTCCAAGGTGTTGACTCATGCGTGCAGTTATATCACTCCATCAGTACTCAATTTGTATATGTGAATATTTATGAACCCTTGGAGGTTTACAAGTAACATGAATGAGAATTCTTGGTAAGGAAAGGCCGAAGTCTTCTTAGTGAAAGTTTGAAGAAGGACCAAACTCTTAAATTTAGTAAACAACTTTTTTTTGGAGCAGAGATTATCGATTCAAAATATTTTTTTAACTGCCACCAGATTCTAGACATCAACTGATTCATCATTACCTATGCTTTCTCTCCAGTGTAATCCAGTCACACATATGCCAGCAGAGCATTGCTTTTTGAGTGTTCTTAATCTTCACAAAATGGAGCTGGACATTTAAGAGCCCTCAGTAATAAATTACTAGTTGGCTCTAGTTTCCAGTTGCCTCTCATGACAATTCTATTTTTGCTTCAAAGCTCTTCACCAGTTCTCATCCAAATAGTGGTTTTTTTTTTTCCTTTATACTACTTTCTTCCTTCTCTCAGTCCTACCTCCTCCTATCCCCCCCCCAAAAAAGATAGTATTTATGAAGTCTTTGCCATTTTGTCCTAGCCAATTCTGCCTTCACAGACTCTCCTCATTCTGTTTCCTCAATCAAAACTTACTTGGTGGAAGGAACACTGGACTGGAGTCAGATGACCTCAAAACTTTATTGCTGGCTACCACAGTTAGATATTGATTTCCTCAGAGAAAATGCTGACCACCTAGACTTCAGTCAAACTAACTGGACTGCTTTTCACTTTCACCTTAAAGTATTCCTTTTCAAGCTACTTAAGCCCAACCTGCCACTCTTACCTTCTTTTTCTCTCTCTCTCTCTCTCTCTTTCACACACACACACGTGTGCATATGCACACACACAGGGCTAGCATCCATATTTAAATTTTGCACACATTTTTCAAATTGGAATCATCACTTTTTTATTAAGATTTTATTTATTTTTATGATAGAGAGAGGGAGAGCACAAGCAGTGGGAGTGGCAGGCAGAGGGAGAGGGAGAAGTCAGTCTCCCTGCTCTGCGGTGGCTCATGCGGGGCTTGATTCCCGAGACCCTGGGATTATGACCTGAGCCAAGGGTAGAGGGTTTTTTTTGTTTTTGTTTTTTATTTTAATGTTTTTTTATTATATTATGTTAGTCACCATACAGTACATTCCCGGTTTCCGATGTAAAGTTCGATGATTCATTAGTTGCATATAACACCCAGTGCACCATGCAATACGTACCCTCCTTACTAGCCATCACCAGTCTATCCCATTCCCCTAACCCCCTCCCCTCTGAGGCCCTCAGTTTGTTTCTCATAGTCCATAGTCTCTCATGCTTCATTCCCCCTTCTGATTACCCCTCAGTTTGTTTCTCATAGTCCATAGTCTCTCATGCTTCATTCCCCCTTCTGATTACCCCCCTTTCTTCCCCTACCGATCTTCCTAGTTCTTATGTTCCATAGATGAGAGAAATCATATGATAATTGTCTTTCTCTGCTTGACTTATTTCACTTAGCATTATCTCCTCCAGTGCTGTCCATGTTGCAGCAAATGTTGAGAATTCTTTCTGATAGCTGAGTAGTATTCCATTGTATATATGGACCACAACTTCTTAATCCAGTCATCTGTTGAAGGGCATCTCTGTTCCTTCCACGCTTTGGCTATTGTGGACAGTGCTGCTATGAACATTGGGGTGCATATGGCCCTTCTCTAGCTCAATTTTTAACTTTTTAAGGGACCTCCACACTGTTTTCCAAAGTGGCTGTACCAACTTGCATTCCCATCAACAGTGTAAGAGGGATCTCCTTTCTCCACATCCTTTCCAACAATTGTAGTTTCTTGCCTTGTCCATTTTTGCCATTCTAACTGGTGTAAGATGGTATCTCAGTGTGGTTTTTATTTGAATTTCCCTGATGGCTAATGATTTTGAACATTTTTTCATGTGTCTGTTAGCCATTTGTATGTCTTCATTGGAAAAGTGTCTGTTCATATCTTCTGCCCATTTTATGATTTGTTTATTTGTTTCTCGTGTATTGAGTTTGAGAAGTTCTTTGTAGATCTTGGATACCAGTCCTTTATCTGTGGTGTCCTTTGCAAATATATTCTCCCAATCCATGGGCTGCCTCTGAGTTTTTTTGACTGTTTCCTTGGCTGTGCAAAAGCTTTTTATCCTGATAAAGTCCCACAAGTTCATTTTTTTCTTTTGTTTCTCTTGCCTTTGGAGATGTGTCATGAAAAAGGTTGCTTTGGCCGATGTGGTATAGGTTGCTGCCTATGTTCTCCTCTAGGATTTTGATGGATTCCTGTCTCACATCGAGGTCTTTCATCCATTTGGAGTTTATCTTTGTGTATGGTGTGAGAGAGTGGTCAAGTTTCATTCTTTTGCATGTAGCTGTCCAATTTTCCCAGCACCATTTATTGAAGAGACTGTCTTTTTTCCACCGGATGTTTTTTCCTGCTTTATCAAAGATTAGTTGCCCAAAGAGCCGAGGGTCCATNAATCCCACAAGTTCATTTTTTTCTTTTGTTTCTCTTGCCTTTGGAGATGTGTCGTGAAAAAGGTTGCTCTGGCCGATGTCATAGAAGTTGTTGCCTATGTTCTCCTCTAGAATTTTGATGGATTCCTGTCTCACATTGAGGTCTTTCATCCATTTGGAGTTTATTTTTGTGTATGGTGTGAGAGAGTGGTCAAGTTTCATTCTTTTGCATGTAGCTGTCCAATTTTCCCAGCACCATTTATTGAAGAGACTGTCTTTTTTCCACCGGATGTTTTTTCCTGCTTTATCAAAGATTAGTTGCCCAAAGAGCTGAGGGTCCATTTTTGGGTTCTCTATTCTGTTCCATTGGTCCATGTGCCTGTTTTTGTGCCAGTACAATGCTGTCTTTGTGATCACAGCTTTGTAGTACAGCTCGAAATCCGGCATTGTGATGCCCCCAGCTTTGTTTTTCCTTTTCAACAGTTCCTTGGAGATTCGGGGCCTTTTCTGGTTCCATACAAATTTAAGGACTATTTGTTCCAGTTCTTTGAAAAATGTCCTCGGTATTTTGATCGGGATAGCATTGAAAGTGTAGATTGCTCTGGGTAGTATGGACATTTTAACTATGTTAATTCTTCCAATCCATGAGCATGGAATATTTTTCCATCTTTTTATGTCTTCCTCAATATCTTTCAAAAGTGATTTATAGTTTCTAGAATATAGATCCTTTACGTCTCTGGTTAAGTTAATTCCAAGGTAATGTATGGTTTTGGGTGCTATTGTAAACGGGATGGATTCCCTAATTTCTCTTTCTTCAGTCTCGTTATTCGTGTATAGAAATGCAACTGATTTCTGGGCATTGATTTTGTATCCTGCCACCTTACTGAATTGTTCTATAACTTCTAATAGTTTGGGAGTGGATTCCTTTGGGTTTTCCATATAGAGTATCATGTCATCTGCAAAGAGAGACAGTTTGACTTCTTCTTTGCCGATTTGGATACCTTTGATCCCTTTTTGTCTTCTGATTGCTGTTGCAAGGACTTCTAGTACTATGTTGAATAATAGTGGCGAGAGTGGGCATCCTTGTCGTGTTCCTGATCTTAAGGGAAAGGCTTCCAGCTTTTCCCCATTGAGAATAATATTTGCTGTAGGCTTTTCATAGATGGCTTTTATGAGATTGAGAAATGTACCCTCTATTCCTACACTCTGAAGGGTTTTAATCAGGAAAGGATGCCTGTATTTTGTCAAATGCTTTTTCTGCATCAATTGAGGGATCATATGGTTCCTGAGTCTTTTCTTGTTGATATGATGTATCATGCTGATCGATTTGCGAATGTTGAACTACGCTTGCATCCCAGGTATGAATCCCACTTGGTCATGATGGATAATCCTTTTAATGTACTGTTGGATTCTATTAGCCAGGATCTTGTTGAGGATTTTGGCGTCCATATTCATTAGGGAAATCAGTCCGTAATTTTCCTTTTTGATGGGGTCTTTGCCTAGTTTGGGGATCAAGGTAATATTAGCCTCATAGAATGAGTTTGGTAGCTTTCCTTCTGTTTCTATTTTTTGAAACAGCTTTAGGAGAATAGGTATTATTTCTTCTTTGAATGTGTGGGAGAATTCCCCAGGAAAACCGTCTGGGCCTGGAGTTTTATTATTTGGAAGGTTGTTTATCACTGACTCAATTTCTTCATAGTTAATTGGCCTATTTAAGAAATCTATTTCTTCCTGTTTCAGTCTTGGTAGTTTATAGGTTTCCAGGAAGGCCTCCATCTCTTCCAGATTGCTTAATTTACTGGCATATTGCTGTTGATAAAAGTTTCTAATAACCCTTCCAATTTCAATGGTGTTGGTAGTGACCTCTCCTTTTTCATTCATAATTTTAATATTTGGGTCCTTTCTCTTTTCTTTTGGATAAGTCTTGCCAGTGGTCTGTCAATTGNTCCAGATTGTTTAGTTTTTTGGCATATAGCTGTTGATAAAAGTTTCTAATAATCCTTGCAATTTCAATGGTGCTGGTCGTGACCTCTCCCTTTTCAGTCATAATTTTAATAATCTCAGTCCTTTCTCTTTGTTTTTGGACAAGTTTTGCCAGTGGTCTATCAATTTTATGGATTCTCTCAAAGAACCAGCTTCTAGTCCTGTTGATCTGCTCTACTGTACTTCTGGTTTCTAATTCATTGATTTCTGCTCTAATCTTTGTCAATTGCTTCCTCGTGCATGGATTAGGCCTGACCCTCTGTTGCTGTTCCAGCTTCTTGGNCTGCTCTAATCTTGGTCAACTCCTTCCTTGTCAGTGGGTTAGGCCTGTCCCTCTGTTGCTGTTCCAGTTTCTTGAGGTGAGAATATAGAAACTGCATTTTAGATTTTTCTATTCTTTTGAGTGAGGCTTGGATGGCTATGTATTTCCCCCTTAGGACTGCCTTTGCAGTATCCCATAGGTTTTGGACCGTTGTGTTTTCATTCTCATTTGTCTCCATAAATTGTTTAAATTGATTTTTGATTTCCTGGTTTATCGAGTCCTTCCTGAGCAGGATGGTTCCTAGTCTCCCGNTTCTTGAGCAGGATGGTTCTTAGCCTCCAAGTGTTTGAGTTTCTTCCAAATTTTTCCTTGTGGTTGTGTTCCAATTTCAGAGCGTTGTGGTCTGAGAATATGCAGGGGATAATTTCAATTTTTGGTATTGGTTGAGACCTTTGTTGTGTCCCAGAACATGGTCTATTCTTGAGAATGTTCCATGGGCATTAGAATAGATTGAGTATTCTTTGGTTCCAGGGTGTAGTGTTCTATATGTATCTATGAGGTCCAACTCATCGAGTATGGCATTCAAAGTTCTTGTTTCTATGTTGGTTTTCTGCTCCAGTGTTCTGTCTATTTCTGATAGTGGGGTGTTGAGGTCCCCTACTATTACTGTGTTCTTATCTATATGTCTCTTTATTTTGGTTAAGAGTTGGCTTGTGTATCTTGCTGCTCCCCTGTTGGGGGCATATATATTTATAATTGTCATATCCACTTGTTGAATACTTCCTTTAAGAATAATGTAGTGCCCTTCTGTGTCTCTAACTGTAGTCTTTAGTTTAAATTCCAATCTATCCGATATGAGAATTGCTACCCCAGCTTTCTTTTGAGGTCCATTTGCGTGATAGATGGTACNAGGTCCATTTGCGTGGAAGATGGTACTCCATCCCCTTACTCTAAGTCTGAATGTATCTTTAGGTTCAAAATGAGTCTCTTGTAGACAGCAAATGGATGGGTCATGTCTTTTTATCCAATCTTTAACCCTGTGGCATTTTTGGGAGCATTTAGGCCATTTACATTGAGATTTATTATTGAGAGATATGATTTTAATGATGCCATGTTGCCAGTAAAGTCTTTGTTTCTATCAATTGTGACTTTCTGTTCTGTATCTCTTGTGGGGCCTTTTTACTTTTATAGAATGCCCCTTAATATCCCCTGTAGGGCTGGTTTTGTGGTTACAAAATTGGTCAATGACTGGAGATTCTGGAAGGTCTTTATTTNTTGTAGACAGCAAATGGATGGGTCATGTCTTTTTATCCAATCTGCAACCCTGTGGCATTTTTGGGAGCATTTAGGCCATTTACATTGAGATTTATTATTGAGAGATATGATTTTAATGATGCCATGTTGCCAGTAAAGTCTTTGTTTCTATCAATTGTGACTTTCTGTTCTGTATCTCTTGTGGGGCCTTTTTACTTTTATAGAATGCCCCTTAATATCCCCTGTAGGGCTGGTTTTGTGGTTACAAAATTGGTCAATGACTGGAGATTCTGGAAGGTCTTTATTTCTCTATCCATTCTGAATGACAGCCTTGCTGGATAGAGGATCCTTGGCTGCATGTTTTTCTCTGAAAGAGCTTTAAAAATGCCCCCCCAACCCTTTCTCTCATTCCAGGTCTGTGTGGACATGTCTGACGTAATTCTGATACCTTTGCCTTGGTATGTGAGAAATTTCTTTGTCCTGGCCCCTTTCAATACTGTATCCTTGGATCTAATATTTGCGAAATGCACTATGACGTGACGTGGCGTAGGTTTGTCATGGTTGAGCTTGGGAAGGGTCCTCTCTGCCTCTTGGACACGAATGCTTGTTTCCCTTGNTGAGCTTGGGAAGGGTCCTCTCTGCCTCTTGGACAGGAATGATTGTTTCCCTTGCTAGATTAGGGAAGTTTTCAGCTACAATTTGTTCAAATATCTCTTCTAGACCTCTGTTTTTCTCCACCCCCTCGGGGATACCGATGATTCTGATATTGGAACGTTTCATAGAGTCAGTAATCTCCCGTTACCTACATTCCTGTGCGTGAATATTTTTGAGTGCAGATTCTATTTTAGCTTTTTTTTCTACTAACCCATCCTCCAATTCGCCGATTCGTTCTTCTGCCTCATTCACCCTGGCCATCAGAGCCTCTAGTTTTGACTGCATTTGGCTCATAGAATTTTTAATTTCTGCCAAATTCACTCTCATTTCCGCCCTTATAGATTCTATATTCTCATTAACATTTTTGTTAATACTTTTTTCAATTCTGCACATCATCTTGACCATTGTTACTCTGAATTCTATTTCTGATAATTTGGTTATATCCATATCCATTAGTTCTGTGGCAGAGGCCACAGACTCATTATCTTTTCTTTGCTGGGGGGACTTCTCATCATTCTGATGAGGAGAGGTTGCTGGGTTGTCCAGAGCCCAAATTATTGACCGGGACCCAGGTCATGCAGCACCCTTGTTTTATAGGGATCTTAGGGATGTGGACTTCTTGATTTTTCAGCCTGCCTTCTGGGGGAGGGGCCTGCCGCAGGCAACCCTGTTTGGGTAGAGTCTCTGTGTCCCCTGTGAGGGGGGATGGGGTTGGGCACACTGTGAGCCGGTATTTCCAGGCTTTTGTTCTCTGGTGGCTTTCCCTGGAGGTTTGCTGTGCCTCTTCTGAGAGTCAGAGCAGCAGCGGCCGAATCTCAGCCTCTGTCTCAGAACAGAGGGATTGTGGTGAGAGTCAGAGCAGCAGCGGCCGAATCTCAGCCTCTGTCTCAGAACAGAGGGATTGTGGACCGTTCTCCACTGATGTTCTGGCCACTTTAACGCTGTTACTGTTCGTGCTGCCCAACCCTGCAGCGTCCCCCTTTGTGTTTCTAACACCGCCAGCCGCCCCTGCGTGCTCCGGAGCTCCCGGTCTCAGTCTGGTTCCAGTGAGCACACCGGAGTTCCCTGAGAAGTCTGGTGTTGCGCTCTCCCCGGCTCACGGTCTCAGTCTGCTCTCTCGCGGGTGCCGGTCCATGAGTCCACCTGCTCCCCCGTGCAGGTGGCTTCTGCTTCCCGGCACCCGAACATGGTGGCTCCCTCCCCCTTCCGTTTATCTTCCGATATCTGTGCATGGTTTCACGGCTCCCCGCTTTGTACCTCAATACTCAGTGCTGGAGATGTTCATTTGTAGAGATCCAGATGTATCTTCCTGCATCTCAGGCTGATTCCATGGATGTTCAGGCTGGTCTGGTACCTATCCAGCTCGACTCAGGGGACTGGCTGAAAAAGGAGTCCTTACTCCTCCGCCATCTTAACTTCAACCCCTCCCAAGGGTAGAGGTTTAATAGATTGAGCCACCTAGGTGTCTGGAATCCTCACTTTTTAAGAAACAAACTTTTGAAAATTTTAGAGTAGTGTTAGATTTATAGAAAAGTTGTTAAGATAGTACAGAAAGTTCCCATATTTCCCTCACTCAGTCTCCCTTATTATTTTAGGTAGTGCTCTGAGAGAAAGAAAGGGTTTGATAGGTCAAGATGGAACAAAAGCTCTAAGGCCAGGAACTCATCTCCTTCAGAATCCAGTGTTTGAAAGAGATGCAAAATGATATAAACTGGAGGAGAACTAAATGAATTAGAGGAAGTTGCTATTCTACTTATTATGGCTATGAAAAGGAACAATTATTATTGAAAAAAAATCATCTTAAGAAAGTAGAGTAATAAAACTAGATATGGACAGGCAACCAATTTGGAATATTCCTGGTCCAAAAAAGCCAAGATTGAATGACTTGTTTTCTAAAACTCATGTTAAAAAATGCTAAATTAAGGTAGAGTTGTATTCTATGATTTTGACGATCCTTTTTAGACTTTTGCCACAAGATTAAATAGGAAAATAGTGATTGCAACCTTTAAGTAAAAAAATTATTTGCCTGAGTAGTGATTTAGCTTTTGTGAACAAATACCTTATCCCACAGAAGTAGTTATAAAATGGAAGGAGACTCTCTGAATTGAGGTGGAAAAGCAGTTTTGTCTCACTAAGCAAAATGTTTGTATAGTGATCTGTAATGTATATAGTTAGGTTGCTTTTGATCCTATGGGGAGAGCAGGAAGGTCATTATAGACCATTTATAGTTGAGCAAACTGAGGCTCAAGGGAACACTCTCCAGACCAAGACCACAGACTTAACTAGATGTTAGAAATCAAGTGGGTTAGGCCAAGGATGCATAGTCCATATAGACATTCAAAGACAGAGGTCTGAGAGTAAAATGAGGAACACAAGTGTGTAGATGTTCACGGTCCATGGCAAGTCTAAGGGCATTAAACTTGAGAGGCAGGCTGCTCTCAAGTAAGGGAGTAAGGGAGGCTGCTGTTTCAAGCTACCTTCTCTGTTTCTCAGACACACACACACGTGATAATTTTGTTGTGCTTTGAAAATGCTGGAAAGCAATGAAAAGGAGAAAAATCCCATAGCAGAGTCCAGAAGCTCCCTGCAAAGTCTTCCTGCCCCCAGACCCACAGTTCTCCAATCTAACATTCTTAGTAACTTCAGGTTATCCACTCCCCCACCAAAAAACCCCCACACATCTGAACATGACAACTCCATCCCAACTTAACCACAAAATGCAAGCCTAAGCATGTCACCCTCATCCCTGTGTAAAAACCTTTGATCATTGTAGGATAAGTCAGCCTCTTCAGCATGACATACATATCTTTTAAGTATCAGATTCTATGGGCACCTGGGTGGCTCAGTCAGTTAAGTATCCAACTCTTGATTTCCACTGAGGTCATGATTTCAGGGTCATGGGCATGGAGCCTGCTTAGGATTCTCTCTCTCCTGCTGCCCTTCCACCCCACTCCCCCCCACAAAATAAATAAATAAATAAATAAATAAATAAATAAATAAATAAATAAAGTAAAATAAAAATCAAGTTCTAAAGTTCCAGTGAGCCTCATTTCTCACCCCTTTCCACCATAACTATTACATTCTAGGCAGGTAAAACTACCATATTGTGGGGTAAGAGGAGCTGGTGTTCACACACACACACACAATTTTTACATGAGCAGTTTTATCTGCTCATAATAGTTATATAGTCATGAGAACAACTACTGCTATATTTACTGAGTACCTACTTATGATAAGCATTGTAATGGGTACTTTACATGTTACATTTCCATTAAACTTTATGAAAACATTCTTCAGAGTAATTCAAGGTAATCTCAAATTTAAGTGGAGAAAACAGATTTAGAGGTTAATTTTCACTCAAGGACCCACAGCTAATACAAAGGAAGATTGAAGCTCAGATGTGTCTGCCTTGAAAGCCTGTTTCTGTGTAGTATATTGTGACGAAGAGCTGACTTTGGAGCCATATGGCACTGTGTTTAAATCTTAGCCCTGCCATTTACAGGCAGAATAACCTTATGTAACTTGATTAATCTCTCCAAATCCCAGTTTCCTCATTTGTAAAAATGGAGAATTTTTATTAAAAAAAACTTTCTGAAAATCAGAGGGGAAAGCAGATGTAAAGTGTTTTAGCTGCTAGGGTTATTATATCTCATCACCTCTACTTGGCAAACTCCACTTTGTTTTTGAAACCTAGTTCAAATGTCGCCTCCTAAATTGACACCTTCTCCAACTCTGCCAGGCAGAATTGTTTTCTCCTAAGTTTCCATACGACTTTAGTTGGGTTCTCCCCCAAAGCAGTCTGAGACAAGGATTTGAGTCAAGCAGTCTTTTGAGAGGTGCAAGGAGCATGTATAGATAAGGAAGGAAGCAATCAGGGAGGGGAAGGAAGCCTTTAAGAGCTATGTTATTAAGTCAACGATTGTGGGTAACTGTTAATTACTATCTCATTGGGAAACTCTGGAAAACTGTGCAAAATTTAGCCAGGAAGGTGGGATCTGGGTATTTTTATTTATGCACTGATTAGTCATTGGTTACAAGCTACGCCTGTACTAGTACAAGCATTTTTGGCTTCTGGTATCTATAAGGCACAATGGGTTCTAGAAGCTTGAGGGCAGCCCACCAACAAAGATACCAGTGCTGCCTTTGAAATTCAAGCTGATGCATGGTAAGAGGATCTGAGAGAACAGAAGTGGAACACTGAGAGTGTCTGCTATATATGTCTTAAATTATTTTTGCATTAATTACATTTATTACATTATTTGTGCATTCATTCATCTGACCTTGATCTTTATTAATCGCCTTTCACCTTAGATTTTCTTTTCTTTTTTTAAAGATTTTATTTATTTATTTGACAGAGAGAGAGACAGCCAGCGAGAGAGGGAACACAGCAGGAGAGTGGGAGATGAAGACGCAGGCTCCCAGCAGAGGAGCCCGATGTGGGACTCCATCCAGAAACGCCGGGATCACGCCCTGAGCCGAAGGCAGCCGCTAACGACTGCGCTACCCAGGTGCCCCTCAACTTAGATTTTCTTGCACAATGACTAGCATGCAGTGAGCAACCAAGAAATGATTAAAGAAGGAAGGGGAGGGAAGAGAATGAAAAAAGAAAGAAAAAGGAGGAAAGGGAGAGAAAGGAGAGGAGGAAAAATGCATGGAAGGGAGTGGAAAAAGGGAGGAGAGGGAAGGGAAAGATAAGGATGAATTCCTGTATCATGATTTGGAATGGAGAAGTCTCCCTTCTTTTTACTTCTCTTGGCAACAACAAATAAAATGTATAAAGCTTCTAAAGAAATAAAGAATTCCCAGGATGGCATACATAAAGCTGTCTAAATATGAATTTAAGTATTCGATAAGAGATAAATTGTTGAATCAGAGTTACAGTCTTTTACTTTTTCTTTGCCTGATCAAAAGCCAAAAGTTGCTATAAAGCTAGTAAGGAACACTGACCTTTAGCATATGTAGCTTGAGAAAAGATTCTAAAAAAGATAAGTAAGGATTTTTTTTTTTGTACTAGGTAATGAGTTTTATAATGGAAACACAATTGCAAGTTACATAATCAAGTAGGTCAGAGCTATTGATCTGCCCCGTGACAAGACTTCCTGAGTGAATTGCATTATTCTAAAAGGATGGCTTGAAAGCTAATAATGGCAAAAAGTGTTACCTGAATTTTGTACCTCCAATAGGATTAGGTTCATTGCTCTGTATATCAGAAGTGTTAGGCTAAAGAAGCTTTGTGAAGCAATGTAGAATTCACTTTCACACAGTACTAGGAAGCAGGCGCAACTACCTCTGACAATCTTATGGGACTTTGGAGTTAGCACAAAAATTCCTTGGGTTCCAATTTCATCATTTGTAATATTAGGACATTGGACTTAGCCAGAAGTTGGAAATTCAGGTGTTGATGCCTCCTGAATGAATGATAGGGATGAGGGTGAACAGAAGAGCACATATCCCATCTAATGATGCAGTCATTACTCAGATCCAACCAATGGTTGCCATGCTGAAATTTCACTCGTGGCCTGTCAAATCTCCTAGTATTTCCTAAGAGCCAAAACATGACATTTATGTGAATTCTCCAAATCTTAATGTGTTGGTACAATTATTATGAGAAACACTTGTGGGCCAGAGAAGGCTTATCAGCTATGGGCAGAATATAGCCTGCAGGTTATTACTCACCTCTGGACTAGATGAATCTCAAATGTCCTTTCGGTTATTCACCTTTTGAAAATGATATGTGGAGGCATAATTGTTCTTCTAAGGCTGAGACCCCTGTGCGTAGTGCTGCTCCTCTTCCTACACCTGCTTTCTTCCCCAAAGGGATTTGTGTGCCTTGGCTGAGGCCCAGGCAGTCACCAGGAATCCTCCTCAGCTAGGAAATTCTGCAGCAGCTTTAGCACTGCTTCCTGATTACCCGGCTCTGTGTCCTAAAATCTAAAAATTGGTGGAGATAATCATCCCAACTTTGGATAAACTTCTATTACTTATCATAATGTAGGTTACCTTAAAGATTGGGTAGGTCCCTGTATTCTTATGCACTGGAACCTTGTTGAAGTCCCCCCTAACATCTTTATGCACTCCATGATCTTCAGTTAGGACTAGAGAGATTGACATCTTTGAAGTCCAGGTTACACCTTCAGTCCTAGAGGATGCTAAAAGTTATTTCAAGTGAATGATAGAAAGCACAATCTAGACATAGGAAAATGATTCAGGGAAGAGAGAAATAGAAAATACAAAAATAATAGATGGAGCAAGGTGTCAGAATGGGATGACACAGGAAGGGATGGGGACCACACTTGAAGGGATGCCTTGAAACAGAATCTCTTCCTCTGAGATAGATGGGAAAATAAGAGCTTGTGAAGCCAAACTGTTGAGGAGAGAGAAGATTATATAGCCAGTTGCTTTCAATCTTTCCTGTAAAGTAGGAGCTGAGGTTTTATTTAGAAAGTTAATACCAGTTGGCTAATCTTTGAGGAGGGAGAAAAAAAATCGAGAAAAAGGTTTTTAAAAAGATGTCATAGGTAGACAAATGTAGATGATTTTTTAAAATACCAAGTGGATTTAAGATTTAATAGATTTGAGGTAGCAAGAACCCACTGTGGAACAAAATGAACCAGCTTATTGCCTTTCTATAGGAAGATAATTAGTAGCTTTAGGATAATTGAAGAATGAAAAAGAGCCTAGAGTGGGAGGAGGGGAATTTTTGTTTTGCAGAGCTGGGATATAGAGTTATTCTGAGGCATGCCAAGTTTCAGGATGTGGTCCTGCCTGTGGGTGGCTCAAATGGAGTAGAGATGCAGACCATATGTATTGAGAAGGTTGTCAAACTGTGACGCCAATAGGGGAAGAGGTTAAAATTACTAAGGAATGTAGCTGTAGAGGACACTGGAGACAAGTGCTATTTGAAGAAGGTAGGGGGCTATTTTGGAGGTTAGCTGTGTCTGGGGATGGCAGTAGGGAGCAAGGAGCTTACTACTTGTATTCTGAGAATTTTGACAAATGGCATAAGTGGTTGCTTTCAGAGGAGGGAATTGTCAGGGAAAAGGAATTGTTAGCAAAAAATCACCATCTCATTTTTGGTGAGAAGATAAAAAGTGACTCAGTAATGTTTTCTGGCAGTGGGGGAAGGGTTTCAATGGAAAGAGAACAGAGGCTTATGGAAGAGATGATGGGGAGGAGCTGAATTAAGCTATAAACAAATGAGAGGAAGAAAAAAACGAGCAAGAAGTAGCTTGGAAATCACAGATCTGGGTTTGAATCTTAGCTTTGCCACTTACTGGCTGTAGGAGTTGATCCAATTTTAGATGCTCACTTTCAGAAAAATAATAGGGAGCATGACACTGGATGGATGGCAGAGTAGGAGGTCTTAGCCCTCATGCCCCCCCACAAAACTCCCCATAATTTTACAACTACGCACTGACAAAAGTAGCTCTGGAGAGCTCGAGAGTACAACTACAAAGCTGTGGCAACCCAGTGGAGCACAAAAAACTGAAGATGCCTTCATAGAAAAGTATGGGAAGCATTTTACCTGCATCGCCTCATCCCACAGCCTGGCACAGCTTTGGGCCAAGAGGGATCCCCTTACTACAAACCCCTCCCATGGCGGAAAAGGAGACCGGAAGAAATTCAACAGCCTTCACTACTGAGGGCCCCAGAAGCTCTCACCACCACCATGGGCACCTGCAGCTTTCACCACCAAGGACTCCAGCTGGCAGACCTGCCCACAGTCCATGCCACCGTGTGCTTCCTAAGCAGGAGCTTTTCCTTCATCCCCCAGGCCAGACATGCCACACCTTTTCCTTTCTCATCCTACTTCCCCTAAGTCCTGGTGCCACAGCGTGGGTGCCCATGCCCCCAGACACTGATACCTGTGCTCCTGGCCTTGACACCAAGAGGGATCCCCTCAGTCATGACTGGCTCACAGGAAGGGGTGGGGGAGGGGAAGAGATCCAGAAGATCCAGGCAGCCACCACTGAACATCTGCAGTACAACTGAAGTTAACTTGGTATCAACTTAAAATAGAAAGTTGTAACTAGTATAAAATAATTTATGCAAGCCAGAAAAACCTATAATAGATACACAAAAAGTAAAGACAAAAGAACCAAAGGAAATCACTACAAAAAATCTTCAAATAATAAAGGAAGACAGCAAGAGAGAATGAGAAGAACAAAACAGCAAGAGAGGATGAGAGGAACAAAACAGCAAGAGAGGATGAGAGGAACAAAACAGCAAGAGAGGATGAGAGGAACAAAATGCAGCCTAAGCAGCATTAGCCTCAGAGAAAATTGACTGTGGACTGGTTGTATGACCTCATGCTAGATACATCACTTCTCTAGCACCCATTTCTCCAGTGCACAGGCTTATAAGGCAGATGACAGAATGGAAATAAAATGTCAGTGCCTAGCATACAGTGAATAATCAATAAATGGCAAATAAAAAATAATTGCTAGACTTTGCAAACCAGTGACATTTTATGTATTTGGTTATAATAGGTGCCATCCAAATTCTTAGAGGCTATGAAGGTTTTTTGTTTTTGTGGTTTTCTTTTTAAGACAGTTAGGGTGGGCCACCTGAGTACTTTTTACCATCACCTTAGAGCTGGGAACCTCTTGGAATTATAATGGAGAGCTTGGAATCAGGAGGGATGGGGATGGGGTGGGGCAGTTTTAAAGCAAAGCAGGGAAGGCACAACAGCTTAAGTTCATAAAGAAATCTCCTTAAAGATTGGTTCCCTTTCCTTTTACCCTGCTAGCTGTAACTGGCACATGGGCTCCGATAGGAAGATGTATCATATCTTTATACGTTACTGATAGAAGGCCAGGAATAAATGAACAAACACACACACTTTCTGAGCAGATTTGGTGTGCCAGGCATTGTGCGGGACCTGCCGTCTCAGTTAAGCAAGTCTGTGCCTGTGAAGGTCCTCAATATACAGATGAAGAAACAAACATGGGGAGAAGACCAGACTATTCAGCCCTCACTTGGAATGTTTTGTGGAAAAGTGGGAAAGCCCAGAGTGGGGAGAAGCTGTGCTCCACCTGTGTGGTTCTCAGCTACAGAAGTGCTTGAACTGACTGGCCTGGCTCCCTTCCTTCTTGTGCTGGTCCTGGGGCAAGCCACACTGTAGGCCACTCTAGAGAATTCTGTGTGTCAGGCCAAGAGGGCAGTGCTAAGTTCCATGAAAAAGAGTAACTAACCACCAGGAACAGGTGTGGGAGCAGGAACTGGTTAAGAGGTTGGAGAAGAGGAAAGAATGTTATCTTCAATATGAAGACATTATGTGGAAGTTCAAATATTTTCAAAAATACACTTTTGGCTAACGGTAAAAGTAGTTTTCTTACCACCCCCCTCCCCAAACCTTAAGATAGCATTAATTAGAATAGTTGCTTTATTTTAGTTTTTTAAAAAATATAATTTATATAATTCTGACATATGAAATTTTAGATTTGTAAAACAGATAGATTAAAAGGCCATTTTTTTTTTTTTACTAAAGGAGTCACTGCAGTTTTTTTAACCAACCAGTACCCTCAGAACATTTGAAGATGGATCCATTTCTTAAAGATTTGTCTTTTACCCTAAGCAGCAAGGTATACTATACATCAGACCATCAAAGTCTCCCATGCCATTAACAATGGTATCTGTATCTGGTGACTGAGATAAAAAGTAAAAAAAGTACTGAAATGATTTTATTCCTGCCCTTTGCCTTTCCCCACTCTGCCAGACTCAGACCATCAGATCTCTGTACTGTTGGCTACCTTGAACATTCCTTGTTCCTCTAGCATAAGAGATGAGGATGCAAAGTAAGAGACACTGTTACATGTGATGGGGGGGGGGATGAGTGCCATAGGTTGTGTCCCCTGAAAGCAGGTCCTGAGGTGGAGTTAGACAAGCAAAATGTCTTCAAGAGAGAAGGGGAGGGGCAGGAAGCAAGATTGGGTTGGGGGAAGAGGGGGCTTCAGATCATGATGCAGTTCTGGCAGGGCCTCTGCGCACCTAATGGGAGCTCCAGAGCAAATATTGACCATCAGAGGAACTTGCAATGGGCTGGAATGGACAGGCCCCTGTGCTTTCATGTTGCTCAGTCACTGGATGCCAACCACTCAAAAAGTGAGGCCCTGGCTCCCTGCATTTGAGGCAAACTCTGAAGAAGCCAATGAATAGGGGCTGTCTGCTATCCTCTGCTTCCTTCCAGCTGTGCAGAAATGTATTCTTTGAGGAAGGATGGGCAGCACATTTCTGTGTCTACCACAGTCCATTCGTATACTTCCTCCATCTCCTTCTCCACTTGTTTTGGCAGCATATCCTCTGGTATTCTGGCGGACCTCTTTTCCTAAAAGAAACTTAAAAAAGAGAGGTTAGTGAAATAGCTGTAGCCGCCATAGGTAATGTTGGCCTCGGGACAACTGGTACTTCTTGTCTTACTCCTCCACTCAACTTTCCATAGTCCCTTCATCCTCAGCTACAAATCTACTCTTCCCCACAGCTGCCTGGTAGCACAACCCAGACCCAGTGGATAGAGACTGTCAGCTGACCACATTCCCTGCATTTACAGCAAATCCTTCTTTGAAGACAGAGCCGAGCAGGGCATTTCCATGTCTGCCATTGAAGAGTGGTTATTTTAAGCACCTCCCACAAAAGGATGAGAAAAATATAATTTATGTTGGAATAGTAATTTGTCTATTATCTGGTGTTCATATATTTATGTTTATTTTTAAGTAAAGCAAATAATAATGTTTTTTGTTTAAAATTTTAGATTTCTCTTTAAAACCAGACATCTCTGGATTACTAGATAGAACAGAGCAAGAGGAAATGACTATCTGGCTCTTAAATAAGCATGAGTTTTTTTTATTTAGCAGGTGGTTTTACATAAAGAAAGGTGTCTTTTTTCATTCCTTAAAAAAAGAGGCATAAATCCAATAACCAAAATAGCTTTGTCTGGATGTTTAGGAGTCAGTTATCTTTTTGATAATAAAAACTTCAAAATAAAATGAAGTCCTGGTAAAATTGAATGAATGCTAGGGATATGTGGTAAATCAGAATAATGAGAAGACAACTTGCCGGAGAGGACTGTTAAAAAAGCTCCAAGTCATAGGGGCCATCCTCAAGATGAGGAAGGAATGAGAAATGAATTCATTCTTCAGTATATGGGCATCAGTGCCAGGAATGAATGACTCTTAAGAGAGGCTAATGCACATCTTATATCCCTGGGAGGGAGCTCTGCTCTACGTGAGCCACCCAGTAGGCTCAACTCAATGAGGACACAGAGGTTTCTTGCAGTTTCTTGCACAAGTAATAGTATTCTTTTGTCCAAGCCCAAGTGTGGAACCCAATGGGGGCTAAAGTCCTATGTATCAGTCAGTAGGACTGAGCTATAAATACAATGGGAAAATATGGGCATGTATCCATGTGTATATATACTTTATGTATATATGTGTGTGTGTGTATATATGTGTGTATATATGTATATATGTGTACATTAACTTTCCAGGTAAAATTCAAGTATGATTCACAGGATGACACAGATACAAGCATGTATATATATATAAATCTGCGTGTTGGCAAATGAACAAATCAGTTGACCAAATGTGTCTTACCTAAGTCCTGAAAACAAATTAACTTTTAAAAACTACAGTGTTGGGGTGCCCAGTTGGTTAAGTATCTGCCTTTGGCTTAGGTCATGATCTCAGGGTCCTGGAATCGAGCTCCAAGTCAGGCTTCCTACTCAGCGGGGAGTCTGCTTCTCCC
This sequence comes from Ailuropoda melanoleuca, assembly GCF_002007445.2. Taxonomy (NCBI): domain Eukaryota; kingdom Metazoa; phylum Chordata; class Mammalia; order Carnivora; family Ursidae; genus Ailuropoda; species Ailuropoda melanoleuca. The sequence continues at coordinate 83,275,305 of NC_048218.1, forward strand.
TCTCCCCTCTTGTTCTCTCTCTCTCAAATGAATAAATTTAAAAAAATTAAAAACTACAGTGTTAAACCATTTGATAGAGGATTATTATTTTAAGCACTTTAAGTTCAGGGACCTTGTTGAAACTCCTAGAGTGGTACTTGGCATATAGAAGTTACTCAGAAATGTTTGCTGAGTGAAGGCTAGGTGGATGATGAATGGATATTTGATTAACTACAAGCAGAAAAAGGGAAAGAGTTAATCTTTAGGAGCCATGTTACAGTTGTGATTGACTTCACCTACCTCAGATCAATGCCAATGGTTATAATTACAGGGATTGTTAGAATTGCAATGGACTTTAGGAATCATGTAATTAAATCTTCTTATTTTACCTATGAGAAGAGTTAAGTTTAGAGGAGTGAAATGACTCACATAAGATCTCTCAACTAATTTATGATCTGACCTGTTTTAGACTCCAGGAATTCTGGCTTTGAATTCACAGTGCTGCCAAATGGTTATCAAGAACTCTTAAATTGGTTCATCTGTATCATACCATGTGTGAGAGTGTGTGTGTCTGTGTGCAATATTTCTGATTCCATTTTCGGATTTCTTCTTATTTTCTCCTCAGAACACCATTTGCCTAGGGATAGTCAACTCAATATGCATATGCATTTGAACCACCTCCCCCTTATCTTCCTTCCTTTACCAGAATTTCTCTTTGAATAGTTTCTTTTTGTGGATATTTTAGATTTAACCTCATTTTAGATTCCAGTAAACCTGATCTTTGAAAACAGCTGGGGCATTATCTCATGTGCCGGTTCTGCTTACAATCTCTATCTGCGCAATGAACATTTTAGTCTTCTGCTGTGCACTTCCTAGATTTAAGTCGTATCATGTCATACACTTTGCTGTTCACTTTCCATCTCAGGTCCTCTGCAGCTAACCTTTTAACAGAGTGCCTGCCATCATCATTAAAGGGTCCACAGAGCTCTGTTACAGAGTAATAATCTTGACAGTCTGTGCCCGGTGTCAAACCCCACTCCACAGCTGGTTATAGAATTTGGTCCTCTCTGGAACTCAGTCACTCGTAACACAGAAATTGGCCTTCAGTGACCTTTCTATTTTTAATTGCAGTCTTCTTTTCCTTCTTCCATTATTTCTCTTCTCCTTAGCTTCTAGAATGCCTTACTTATTTCAGGTCAGGTTCAGCTCAGCTTCCACTTTCTTCAGTTAACCTTTCAGTTCTCCGACAGCTCATTCTTTTCCTTTGTCAAAGCTGCACTTTGCAGAATGTTCCCAGTCTATAATTGGAGTTTTGGTTCATGCTTAGCAAAAGTATGCATTTTATTTCTAATTAGAAAGTACTACTGTATGACTTGAAAGAAAATATTTGTTGAGCAGGAACTGCTGTAAGCATCAGGGATAGAGCACTGACCAACATTGTCCCTGTCCTCAGTGGCACTAGCATCCTAGAGGGGACAACAGATTATAAATTAATGTACATTCAATAGAAGTGAGGTAGTGATCGTGCAATGAAGAAAAACAAAGCAAGGCGAGGAAATAGAACAGAAAGGTGAAGGAGCAATATTTTGGGTAGAGTCAGGAGAACCTCTCTATATTGAGAAGAGATAGGAATGAATTGAGGAAGTGGACACTGCAAAGACCTGGGGAAGTGTGTGCCAGGAAGAGGGCTGAGAAATGTTGAACAGGAAGGCCACTGTGACTGAGGAATGGTGCAAGAGGGGAATGGTAGAAAGGTGGAGATGCGGGCCAGGACCAGATCTCATACAGCCCTGGGGAAAAATTTAAGGAAGACACTGGAGAAGAAGAACAGAATGATGTGTTCTGAATTACATATTAATAGGACTATTCTGGCCGCTGTGTAGAGAATTGACTGGGGGCTGGGGGGAAACAGGGATAGGCAAAAATGGAAATAGGGAAGCCAAGTAGGTGGCTCTCGGAGAAAGAATTAGGTAAAATTTGAAGGATGGCAGTAGAGGTTATCAGAAGTGTCAAATTCAGGATGTACTTTCTCTAAGGTGTGCTCCTCTAAAGAGAGGTGTCAAAATGAGATTAGGTTTTTGGCCCCAGCAAAAGAAGAATGGAGAAGCTATTAATAATTTGTAGACGCCTAGGGGGCTGCACATACCTGGTTTGTGTGGTGGGCAGGGAAGAAATCCAAGAGTTGTGATTACATGTAAATTTGAGATGCTAGGCTTGGAAAATTCAAAAGAATGAAAAGGCATTTAAAGAATCTCAGAACAAAACCAAACAAACTGAATAAACAAATTAAAAAAAAGAATCTCAAATACCTATTAGCATTATAGTTTTTTCTTTCTGAATACATGCACTTCATACGTTTGATTTAGCTTTAAATCTACCTTATTTCAGAAGAATTGTGTTCTTTAAACTCATGTACGACACTATATGGTATTAGATGATGTTTTGTTGTGTAGAGGGAATTTTCTGAAAAGTTTCCCTGTATGCAAACTGAAAATATCTGTGCAAGTTTTAAATATACACAGCTGAGAATACTCCAAGAAAGCCCAGGCCTTAATTTTAAAAAGTGGCTAGTCTTCCCCCAGTGTAAATGCAATGTGGAAACCCTGGTAGTATTGAGTGGATATGTAAACCTCTCTCCTTTTCCTTAGTTATTTGAGTTTAGTATTAACAAGAGAAAGAACAGGATGAGGTCATAAGAAGCTCTGTGTCATTCTGAGGAGAAAGTGGTATTGATTTTTAGAAACTTAGAAGCTCTAGTGGTTTGTAATGGGAACATCCTGGACTGAGAGTGAAGAGACCTGCCTTCCAGTCCTGGCACTGTCACTTTACTACTGCGTGGCCATCAGTCACATAATCTCTCTGGCATTCAGTGTCCACACATTTGAAGTTAGATCTACACTATTTTGCTCATATAGTTCGTAGGACTGTTTTGAGGATTCAACAATAATATGTATTATGTATATGTATATGTGTGAATAATATTCATAATGTATATGAAAATACTTTTAGGCTACTGAAGCAATATAGAATATTATATATATATATATAGATAGATTATGGGTTATATAGGAGTCACATTTTTTATTATGTTGTACCGTACAAATATGCTAATGGTGGAATTACATATATAAAACAATCAGTTTTCTTAACACTAAGAGCTATAAAATTACACATTAGCTGGAATTAAAGCTATAATTTCTCATATCTTAATATCATAATACAGATAATTAGAATAAAATGACAAGGAAAAGGGAAAAGAAAATGAAGGAGGCCACATTACTAAAAAAACGCTCATGCCAAAAATAACCTCACTAGGGATTTGATTCGTTCTGAGCTTCCTGGAAGGCCCAGCACAAAAGGAAACATGAGTTATGAGTCACAGTGTCAATTTTATGAAAGCAAAGCAATTTGCTTTATTTAAAAAAAATTTTTTTTGAAGATTTATTTATGAGAGAGAGAGAAAGTGTGTGTTTGTGCACCTGAGTTGGGGGAGAGACAGAGGGAGAGAATCTCCAAGCAGACTTCCAGCTGAGTGGGAAGCCCCATGTGGGGCTCGATCCCACAACCCCATGAGATCATGACCTGAGCAGAAACCAAGAGTCAGTTGCTCAACCCACTGAACCACCCAGGCACCCCAAAGCAATTTGCTTTAATGTGGAGATTTTTTATTGTTATTGTGTTTTGTTTTCCCCAAAAGAAACACATTTGGATAAGTAGATATAACTTGAATGGTATAGGCTAACATTTCCTTTTCTCATAAAGTGCTGTGGTTACCTGCTTGGTAATGAGTCCTGAAATTGAGAATCAACCTGTACAATCCGCTGGTGTCACAGAGATCACCTATGCCTTAACAGACATTTCAAAAAGCAATCTAATTTGGCAAAGTACATAATGACCTGGAAATTTGTGATGTACAAAGCACAGGGAAGTAGGAGAGGCTTACAACGGAAAGGGTATCAAGCTGAAATCTGAAACTATGGTTTTATATTTGATACCGTTGCTTATTAATAGTTTTATTGCCAAGAAAAGGGGAAAAAATTCTTAGCCTGCACTTTTTCATGAGAAAATTTCTGATTTTCAAATAGATGACATTTAATCTACCTTTCTGAGAATCTGAGTTTGCAATTATACTCTGGAATCGGGTAAACAAGCTAGGTTGTCCTGAAAAAGGAAAATAATATTCAAGATGATGGTGAGTGCCAGAGTAACAGAAAAGAGATAACAGTGATTCATTACATGTGTTAATGTATTAATTCTGTCATATTTTAAAATATATAATTTTGGTATAAAGATTTTAGACATAGTTCTTCCTATGTTGCAAGTCCTTATTTTTGAATATTTGCTCAAAGCTTTATTAACTGGGAAACTCTGATACATAGAACTGAAAAATCAAACTTTTTAAATCCTCCTGCCCATCAGAAGGCCCACATACTCTCAAGTTCCCTCACCTTACCATAAAAATTTCGAAAACTGGAAAAAAATAAGAACATAAGAAGGAATGAGCTATTTTAGAAAATGTTTTCAAGCTGTCAAATAAGTAAATGATCTGGTAGTTGGAAGATAAAGACAACTTCTATACTTTTATATATCCATTTCTTTTTTTATATCAGGTTTATAAAACTATTTTTCTGATTATATAAGAAATACATGTTCATTGTAAAAAATATTGGAAAGAAGTATAAATAAGAAAATTAAAATAACCCATATCTACACTTCCTGGAAAAAAAAATCACAAATACTAACTTGATGAATTTCCCTCTAGCACTTTTTCTATGTATTTAAATAACATAAAATAGTTATCAAATTTGTAATGTGTTACAAATTATGCTAAATACTTTATATGCAGTTTCTCATTTAACTCTTTCAACACCTCATGAGTGTATATATATTTAGTATTTAGCACATATATGTACATATATTGTATATAGCATGTATATATAGCATATACATGCTAAACATGTAACATCCCATATGTACCATTTTAAATTCTTCTCTTTTTTCTTAAGTTTATATTATGAGCAGCACTGGAAGTACTCTTTTGGTGTTCTGGGATCCAAATTTCTAATGTTTGGGGAAGGTAGTCCCGTACACCTTCAACAGGCAATGCTCAGACATCAGCAGGATGTCCAAGAATTTAACTCAATTCAACTCAATTCTGACACTACCTACCCAGAGATAGCATCAGACTCCACCGGTTAAATATTCCATCCTACAAAACTGCCCTCCCTATTTTAGGAAGCCAGTCATAAGCCTAGATCATTACTGCACTTCTGACTGACTGGCTCCCATGACCCCCTCCTCAGGTTTGCTTAATTTGCTAGAGTGGCTTACAGAGCTCAGAAAAACATTTTACTTACTAGATCATGAGTGTATTATAAAAGTATGTAACTCAGGAACAGCCAGATGCAAGAGATGCGTAGGGCAAGTTACAGTACATGGGAAGAGCATGGAGCTTCCACGCCCTCCCCAAGTGCATCATTCTCCCCAAATCTCCACGTGTTCACCAACCCAGAAGCTTTCTGAGTTTTTATGGAGGTTTAATTACACAGCCATGATTGCTAAACATTATTAGCCATGGATAACTCAACTCAATCTCCAGCCTGTCACTCCTCCCAGAAGTCTGGGACTGGGGACTAGAAGTTCCAGTCTCTAATCACTTGGTTAGTTTCACTGGCAACAAGCCCCCATCATTAGAAGGTTTCCCAAAGTCACCTCATAAACATAACAAAAGACACCTTTATCACACTTAACCAGTAGAAAATTCCCAGAGTTTTGGGAGCCATGTGTCAGGAACCGTGGAGAAAGACCAAGTACGTATGAGAAATATATTTTGGTCATCTGAATGACCAAATATATATATTTTTTTATAAATAGCAATATCTCAGGTACCCGTTACTCCATGGCACCCTCATCCCATAGCCTGCAAGGGGTTGTAGCACTATGACCTCATGGTCCCAACTTCTGGCTAACTGAACAAGAATGAATTCTATGCCAAGTAGGACCAATCCACCAATCCTACCTGAGAAAATGGAATTGAGGAACAGAAAGAGTCAGGCAGGTAAGGGTCTATGCTGGAGCTTGAGGCCATTTTCAGCTGTAAGCACCTTAAGTAAGCAGAGAAAGCTTGTCTGGGGGGAGAAACAAGAGAATAGAGGAGATACCCAGAGATGAGAAGAAGCTAGAAAAATTGGACATTCTTGTGTCCAGGAAGAGGGGGTGATAGGAAGAATAGCAGCTAGAGGCATCTCCAGTTGCGGAGATCCTCCTATCTTTCTTGCAAATGGATCTCCAAATCCATCTCTGTATCTTTATTCTAAACATATTTTTAATTTAAATAAGTTTTAATTTTTAACTTAATCTGAGTGTCTATCCTTAAGATACCATGTCAGTATATATTAATAATGACCAACTTGCTACATGAAAGGCACTAGTCCAAGGATTTAATGTTCATTTCTCTCATTTAATGTCATTTAATTTTCTTATCAACCCTGAGAGGTATTATTGTCTTCATTTTCGTTTGAAGAAACTGAAGCTTAAAGCACTTAAGCAGAAAGTACTGTTTAGGAATGGCAGGTGTACTGCCCTCTCCCCTAACACCCCCCCACACACTTTTTGCCTTTGTCACCTCTTCAAACCCGACTAAAATGACAAAAGGGGAATTTTTGAAAATGCTTATATACACCATGACTAAGAGTACGAGAGCAGTAAAAGGCAGATGGACAATTGTAATTGATTGCATAAATTCAAGAAAGCTGAATGCCAACCTGGTAGTGAGAAAATTTGAAAAGCAGTTTATTTTGCCTTTTGTAACTGATCTCAAAATTCAGGAGAGACAACAAGAAGGGAAGATGTAGCAAAAAAATGGAGAAATGGGTGGTAGTGTTGAAGCATCCTTTCAAGCCTCAGATCTGGAATCCTGTTTCATACATGCTTCTCCCTCTCTTCTCCCCAACCCCTCCCCAGAAATATACTGAATATTAAGTCCAGGGAAAAGGAAAAACAGAGGGTCCCTCAAATGGGAGACACCACTGCATTTAAGGTATGGGGGCTGTGTTATAAGCAGGGAAAGTGGATACCATGTGTACACTGAGGTTCTCTTTACCTACTTGCTTCCCAAAATGCTGGCAACCAGACTCTTGCCACATGGGCAGGTGACTGGAATACTTATCGCTTAGGAATCAGTGTAGCCCAAGAGGAATGCTGAAGGATACAGACTTCAAAAATTCTGTAACGAAACAGCCCAGCAATTTCACTACACAGATGTCCTGCCAACAAGCCTCACCCACTTGCACAAAGCTTCTGGTCACATTTCTACTACAAATAGTCTATGGCCACCAGGTACACATAGATAAACTACAAGTGAAAATAAGAACAGCAACTTGGATGAAACTTTTTTAAAAACTCAAAATATTCTGATTGATATGAATATGAATAATATGAGATATATCCATGAGATAATAAACCTATGAGGGAAAATAAACTTGAATGCTTTAAAGAAGTACATTCAGAGAACACAAAGAAGAGTTCTTAGATATTAATATATGATAGGAGAAATTAAGAAATTCAATAGGAATTTTGGAAGATAAAGTCAGAGAAATCTTATACAAAGTAGAGCAAAGAGGTAAAGCTATAGAAAATAGAACAGACAGAGTATAGGGAAGTTAGGGTGACCAATCCATGAATCTAGAAACAGAGAATAGAGAAAATGGAAGGGAGGAATAATAGAGAAATAATTCAAGAACATTCTCCAGCCCTGAAACACAGCATTTCCAGATTAAAATGGCTCACTGTGTGCTCGTGATAATGAATGAAAAAAGACCCACCACAAGACACAGCATTGTGAAATTTTAGGACACTGAATGCAAAATAATAAAAATAATAAAAATATTCAAATTAAAAGTTCATGTTTCATTGAAAAGGTCACTGATCAATTTGTCAGTAAAGCATGGTTAAGAGCATTAGCTTTCCACCTGGTTCACCTGGATGCTAATCCCAGACTTAGCCCTGAAAGTCTGGGAAAGTTACTCCAACCTTATGTCTCAGGTTCCATTATCTGTAAAGTAGAGATTAAACATGGCACCTACCTTGCATGTTTGCCGTGAGGATTACCTGAGATAATAACCATCATTTCATACAGAAGTGTGACTGACACATAGTCAGTGCTGATAAAATGTTAGCCTTTGTTACTGAGTCTCTTATCTGCAACTCTAGAATCTAGAAGGCAATATATCAAAGCCTTCATAATTCTGAGGGTATGTGATTTCTTGTCTAATATTCTATTCCCAGGCAACTACTAGTTAAATATGAGTGAAGTTTTTAAAATTTCAGACACACACAGTGTTAAAAAGTTTATCTTCTATGAACATCTTCTCAGGGGTCTGTGCTCTGACAAAACGAAGAAAACTAAGAGAAAGGAAGACATGGAATCCAGAAGAGGAAATCTCATGCAAAAGAGGGAAAGAGAATTCCCAGGCTTATGAAGGGAGGCCCCAGAAAAACAGCTAAGCTTTAGCTGGTCCAGATGTGGGAAGTCAGAAGGCGTGTGGGAGAGTTTCTCTAGGAGGATGAAATTGATGCTTGATGTATATGTGTTTATCTAAAAGAGACTTGTGTAACTGGGGAACTGTTTGTGAATAAAAGAATTACAATTACATAGGAAGCTAAGAATAAACAACAACAACACCCCCCCCAAAAGAAAAAAAAACCAATTAAAAACAATTAGGAAAACCAAAACTTGTTTAGAAAAGCGAAAGTAAGGGCGCCTGGGTGGTGCAGTTGTTAAGCGTCTGCCTTCGGCTCAGGGCGTGATCCTGGCGCTGATCCAGTCCCACATCAGGCTCCTCTGCTGGAAGGCTGCTTATTCCTCTCCCACTCCCCGTGCTTGTGTTCCCTCTCTCGCTGGCTGTCTCTGTCAAATAAATAAATAAAATCTTAAAAAAAAAAAAAGAAAAGCGAAAGTAATAATAATATCCAATATGACTCATTATGGCTTATGTTTGCGTGCTCATAATGCTATACACATTGTAGTGATATAATCAAAATTATGATAAAATTCTGCTGGGAAGAAAGAGTAGAGAGTTAAGAGTGTGTGTCTGCTGGAAATAGAGGCAGTGAAGGAGAGCTAAATTATGTTTCCATAGTAGGAAGTCAAAGCACAATGCCTTAAGCTAAAAAATCAAACTTGTTTCTTGCTTGCTTTTAGAGTGGTGGAAGTACGGAGGCAAATACCCAAAGAATCAGTGAAAAGAGCTGAAAGTGGTGCCTCTAAGGGACAAAAATTGGAAAAAGGCAGTCAGAGTTCTGCTGTTTTTCTGTAATAAGCCCATACAACAATTTGATTCTTAAAACTATGATCATGTGTAACTTTGATTAGAGCACAATCAAGTTAAATTAAATAAGACACTTGTTCAAGGTCACAGAACTTGAAAGTGGAAAAACTAGGATTCAACACCGCTCCTCTGCATATATAGATAATTCATTTTAAGGGGTGAATAATAAGCTATTGAATGAATATTTCCTAATTTATTTAGGCAATCCTGTATTATTAACCATTTATGTTTTATTCAAAACTTTCAGTATTATTATGTAACATACATCCTTTTATCTTCAAATGCTAATCTCTGACAAAATCTCTGATGATTTATTTTAGATAAATATCTAGAAGTTATTACTGTTTAGTAAAAACTCAGTCTTGAGACCCTGCAGATGTCTATCAGTGGGCCATATGCTTGGAGGATGCTTGCTAACATACATCTTGGGAGGTAGAGGTAAAGGAAGTTTCCAAAGGAATTCCTATGTTTGAAGTATACTCACAGGATCCTGAGGGGTGGGGCTAAGATTGCCTTTTGCCCTTAGCAAAGTGTCGATATTGAGGCAGCTGAGCTCCCAGAGGAAGTCACTCTGCCTGTTTCAAGACTTGTCAATGGGTTATGAGTAAGGAAATTTAATTTTTTCTTTTGCCTTTGTTTCCCACATCAATCAGTATTCACCTTTGGGATTCTTGCCTTTGGTCAGGATATTTGGAAGAAAACATGCTATCACACAGGTTATTCAATACAGACTCTGTTATACTTGGTCTTGTAGGGGAGGAAGACCCTCCTCTGCCCTATGGTCCTTCTTGCTGGGCTTAGAATTAACTTGACATGAGACCGATTGACAGGAAAAAATCCAATTTAATCTTGTGTGTACGGGGAATCCACACGGACATGAGATTCCAAAGACAATGAGGCCATAGGAAGTTTTCTGGAGCTGCTGAGAAGTGGAGGGTCTGAGGACTCAAAGGGAGGAAGCTCAGTTAGTAAGAAGGTGAAAGGAGATGTTTGGAAAAACAAGGTTGCCCTGTTACGCAGATAGGTTCCTTAAGTAGAGAGTCTCCCTTAATAGCTCTCTTCCTGTTGCAGGCTCTGCTTTCCAACTTAAATTTAGGCAGTTATGGGGGAGGCAAACAGCTTTTCCTGCATCTGCTGAGTATTTATTACTTTTAACTCAAAATAATCTTTATACCAAGTGGCACGTTTTGGGGTGTCTCACCCTGCACCACTTAAGTCTCATAAAAATAAACTTTATTCTGATCTGAGGGAAATTAATGATCTTAGCCTGTAGACACAGCCTTTCATTTTAGATGTAAGTTGTGCATTTTATAACCATCTTAAATTTACACAGTGCTTTTCTCTTGAAAATATTTGTTCAATATTCATTTAACAAACATTTAAGTGTGTAGTGTTCTAGAATGTACCAAGTGCTGGGACACAATGACATACAAAACAGTCCCTGCCCTAAAAGCTGAATCCTTGTATAAGATTTACATGACAACCTCAGAAAGTCCAGGTAATCTTAACAATTGGAGAAGAAAATTATTTCTGAAAGTATAAATGTCTCTATAGCATAAGAAATAGAGGTAAATAACTTGACTTCCTTATTGTCAGCCAAGAGCTCAGTCTACTTAGAAATTACTACACGTTAGAATATTTAAACTAATCATATACAAAAGTATCATATTGATGAAGGATAATTGGAAGGCAGGCAGGTGGGGATAGGGACCCTCTGGTGGCAACCCTCTCCAGTTCCCTCCCTCCTTGGGAGCTTTGTACTATCACTTTACTATTGCTCAATAAAGCTTGCTTTGCTGCCACCACTCTGTCTGGTCTACCTCTTCATCCTTCAAAGCAGCGTGACCAAGAAACTTGGGCACCTACGGAGAAAAAAGTCCTTAACAATATTACAATTAAATATATGATATGCTCATATGACTCAGACACCACGTGGTCTCTATTCTGTTTATGCAGAGTGATAGAGAAAAGATATGTCACCATATGAAATGTATAGAACATCCCCAAACTCTGTTTTATTTTTATACATTCTCTGTAACTTAGTTTTTTGTCAGAAGAGGGATTTTATCCTAGCTCAGAGAACACAATTCAATACTGTTACATGGTTGTTTCCATCTTTGAACTGCATTGTCAATGACACTTCACAAGAAACTGGATATGTAACCTGAACATACCTTAAAATGTCAGCATTAAATTATATCTGCACGGTAAAAGAAAAACCTCACAGAATTTTCACCCACCCCCCAATAGGTCTGCTTCTCAGTCTCAGTGATAGTTTCTCATTTGTCTAAAAACTATTTCTGTGACAGAAACATTCCTTCTCTTTATTAGACAGATCTAGAGTTATAACTCTCTTAAAACAAAAAACAACAAACATTTAGAAGCTTAGAAGCTATCCTCTGGCCCTACAAAGTGAAGCTAAAATCACTTTTATCCTCTGCTCCCCCTCACAATGCTCCAAAGACTTGGTTTCCCTTTTGAAAAGTGGTTTAATGATTAGAATGCAGTCAGGGTATATTTGTAGAAAGACAAACTTAGTAGGCCATGTCAGCACGATAATGGGATAGTGTTATAAACATCAAGGAACATAACTCTCCAGTCTCAGTGGTAGTGAGTAGCAAGTTAAGGAATCATTATCTGAGTGTCTCTGGTATCAAGGGGCCATGCCTTTCAACATGCTTCACTGAAACAACTCATAGATCTATCCTTCTGTTTTTCTAACCATTTCCCTATTCTTATGCTTCTTTTTGCGTAGTACTGAAAAAAGAATAATTTTATAAGTCAGATAGATGTGGGTTTCAATCTTGATGCCACTTAACTATGTCAACTTGGTCTTAAACTCTTTAAACCTCAGATGCTCACCTGTGAAGAGGGGAAAATGCCCTAAGGATGTGGAACATAACTCCAGAGTCCTAAAGTGTAGGCTGTGGATAGTGGTGGTTTCCCTTGTGGTGGTTTCTTTTTCCATCCAAAGAGTACAGTGTAGAAAAGATGAAAAACAAAGGACTTTACAGTGGAAAAATCTGACAAGCCCTCCCCCAAGGTTAATATCAACAATGATGAGTCATGTCGATAACATATACCCTTGATATCATGTGACATGAATAACACTTTTCCTCTGTGATCTTCCTCCCCAAAAAACCCATAACCCCAGTCTAATTATGAGAAAATCACCAGAAAAACCTAAACTGCAGGACATTGTACAAAATGCCTCAGCCAATACTACCCAAGAAGGGGGAAGTGGCATTTATTTTATTATGAAGAGCAAAACATTTTTAGCTATCACATAGTGTTAGATAATTATATATTGTTCGAAATATACATTCCCACCCTATTGACAGTAGGTTTGGCCTTGTGATTTGCTTTGACAAACGAAATATGAGCAGAGGTGAAGTATGTCTTATGCTTCTGTCCTGTGATTTTATCATGATCTTTCCCCTCTGAAAACTGCAAGAAGTCCTCTTTGTCAGTCAGCCCAAATCCTAGCTGAAGACAACGAATTGCCAATTGGCAGTTAACCTGTGATAGACGTGTAGCATAAGAGAAAGAAATGTTATTGTCCACTACTGAGATATTGGGGTCTTTTTATGACAGCAAAACTGACCTTAGGACCTAGCTCTAATCAGAGCTGAGGACCTAGTTCTAATCAAGTAATTAAATTCATACCTTCCGCCCTATTTCTCTTCCCTTCTCCTCTCTCCGTGACTCCCTCCCCTCTCCTACCCCTCCTCTTCTACCAACTTCTCCTTCTCACATTACATTTGCTGATTTCTAAGTTTCTCCTTCCTCTAATAACTCTCTTTAGATTTGAGCATTCCAACATCTCTTCTTAAACCTGCTCTTAGCTATTTCCATCACTTTCATTTTTCTGGTATTTTCAGTCAGAGACACCAGTGAGTGATTGAGGTTCAGATAAAAATCCCTCTGCTACTCATCTGTTTTGCCCTTCGTTCCCCCCACATTAGTGTCCTGATGAAATCAGGTTAAAATTAACATCCAGAAGCCCCCTGAATGGAAAAAGAAACCACCGCAAGGAATGAAGGTTGTCTTTAAAAAGATTAGAAGCTGATTATAAGCATGTAAGCCTCATGCTTTATCTTTTTTTCTTTTAGCGGCAGCTATCTCCTGAATCACTGCCCAGTTGCCAGCTGCAAGTCCTCGCTCCAAAGTAAGTCCAGCCAATTCTGAAATTCTAGTTGACTCATCCAACCTTCCTGTTTACTCAGGACTTACTTAAACATCCCAAATGACTTAAAATGTAGATTCCCTCTCATCCTGAGATATCAGCGCCTGGTATAAGATGCAAAGGGCAAATGGGCAGAAAGCACTCCTCTTAATCATGTCCAATTTCAGTTTCACATGTATACAAGTTTTATGAGAACATAATATGATTAAATTTGTCAACCTTCACAAAATAAAACCATGTATTCAACCATTTTTACAGGAAGTAAATGCCCACAGCACAAAGCCAAAAGAATCTCTGAAGAGCGATTATAGCAGACAACAGCAGAAGGAGCTGGTGTTCTGAAGTCAGGCACGGTTCACATCAGCTTTGAGATTAATTTCATTGCACAGAGAGAGCATTACTGACTGCCATCAGATAAGCATACCCACAATTTCTTTTAGTCCTGTAGAAAAGATTGAGGGATTTGATCTTCTTCCTCAGTTTCGATCTTAAAATTCATATTACCCTCCAAGGAGTTCATTTATCTTTCTCATCTGAAGATATAGGATATATCTGCTCAGGTGGGTGCTTTGGGCATCTGGGAGCAAAATTGGAGGAGAAAGTCAGTCTTCAGGAGGGTTGGTTGACCAGGGGTAGCCCATGAACTTCTTCCATGAAAAGTACTATTGGCACAGCTGTGCTGGGGGATTAAAGGAGAGAGTCACAGAACAGTGGGATGTTGTGGTGGGAGTGGGAAGAACATCACTGGGTTTCAGGAAAATGCAAAAGTTTCTTTTTTTAAAAAAAAAAAAGATTTTATTTATTTATTTGACAGAGATAGAGACAGGCAGCGAGAGAGGGAACACAAGCAGGGGGAGTGGGAGAGGAAGAAGCAGGCTCCCAGCAGAGGAGCCTGATGTGAGGCTGGATCCCAGAACTCTGGGATCACGCCCTGAGCCAAAGGCAGACGCTTAACGACTGAGCTACCCAGGCGCCCCAAAAAATTTTCTAGAAGAGAACCTGGTATAGTGTATATTTTGGGGGTACAAAAACTTAGACGTATAGTTGAGAAGGCCAGAAAGTTATCCAGTTTTGCCGTAATTGGCAACTAGATAAAATTTGTATAAATCTGCTTCCAAACCCTATTGAGATCTGATGGTAATTGGGATTTCTACAGCTTCTAAAAAGCCGATTGGGCAATTTTCACAATGTGTAAGAATTTCTGCAGAATTTCTACTACTGTTCCTTTCCTGGCTAAGGAAAAGGGGGAAAGAAGAAAGTGATGGAAGGGACAATCCAAGTGGAAAACATAATTGCCTTACAAGTTTTGTTTAATTCAGCAAACTGGTCGCTAATTTTCTGAGCTCACTGTGGAAACTTGTGCTGGTCATCAAATTTTTATCTTTCCCTATTGCTTGCTCAGGTGATTTTGTTTGTGTGTGTGTTTTTTAGATAACTATCTACTTTAAATCTTATTCTTAAAGTTTCTTAATGGTAGCAACAGCAAATTTACAAAAACTTTATACCTTTTTCATGTATAAAGTTCATTATACTATCTTGGTAATTGTTTTTTAAAATACATTTTTGAACACTACTTTGACCATCTCCTTTAAGGCAAAGCAGGAAAGTCATTCATTAAATATTCTGATCACCACAGACAGTTGCTAGGAAGAATAAATCAATAGAAATAATTGAAAGTGTGTCAAACATAATAAAAAGAGCAATTACCCATCAAACAGATGGTTATCATCTTGACAGTTTGAGATAGAGGTTAAGATGAGAAAGTACAGCATTTGAATTCATGAGAGAAAAGAATGTACTCTTAAAATATCAAAAGGTAGAATCCAATTCTTTTCAGAATATATTGTTTTGTGTCTTGTTAGGACTTGATGTAAAGCACTCATGAGGTCTAAATGAAATATAATGAATTGTTAATATTGTGTGTACTTACAGCTATATCATTTGTAGAAAACTATTGTTTTGAAACGTCAGTATTCAAACATTAGCATATTATGTAAAAATAAGGGGGATGGATAGAGCCCTAAGATGACTTGCTAGGAATAAAGTTCCCTGGACTGCTTGTAGCTCCAAAGTCTTGCTAAACAAGGTCTTCAATTGAAGGAGGATGGAAAGGGAGCCTAAAATTTTAGGTATATGGTGAATCCATTCTTTGTGGGAATGGGCTCTAGACTACTCAAGGATATTATTTCTTTCCTTGCATACTAAGTCTAGGTGATACAGGTTATCTGGAGTTACTTGATAAATAACATAATATGCATATAATAAATAATAATGTAAATACATAGAGAAAAATGTGTCCTGGATGTTTTATTAGACAATGGTATTAGTCATATCACAGGTCAGTCCTGTGTTTTCGTTATTTCTTTGTACATATCTTTGTTAGTAACTTGCCTCAATGTTGAATCCTCTTCCCCAAACCTCTCTAACATCCTCAAAAAAAAGAGAAAATTCATTTTTTATCCACTCTGTAAGGATTTCTAAGAAGTACTTATTTTAACTTAAATGAATGTTCAATCACTTATTCATTGGAGTACTGGCCCCTTGGCTTTTCATTATAGGAGCTATACTCTACCCATTCATGGTGATCTTATGTTCTCCTAGTGGAAAAAAAATGGTGCATTTGTGCCTTTCCTTGTGTGCTACCTCCTCCTGGAATCCCCATGGCTCTAAACATAGTAACTGTTATTCATACTTTAAAGCCCAGGTCAATGACATATTCTTCTTGAAGATTTTGCTGTACAGAGTAGGCAGTCAATAATCAATATTTATTTATGTTTATTAAAATGTGTGGTCAAATAGGTAAATTAACCAGATTTTTTTTTTTACAAAATTTACAGTATATAGTTGCTGATTTCTAGCTGGTGGTATAGGATTTAAAACCAGCAGTGGGGGCACCTGGGTGACTCAGTCAGTTAAGTGTCTGCCTTCAGCTCAGGTCATGATCCCAGGGAGCTAAGCAGGGAGCCTACTTCTTACTCTCCCTCTGCCTGCTGCTCCCCGTTTGTGCTCTCTCTCTCTGTCAAATAAATAAATAAAATAAAATAAAATAAATAAATAAAACTAATAGTGAATTTTGGAGATTTGAATTAAAAACTTCATACTGCCTGTATTAGTTACTAGTTAAAAGAAGAATTCTAGGCTCTAATGTTCCAGTGGTGGTTGTTTTTCGTTTTTTTCTGCAGTAAAGTCCTAGTTTCCTTTTTTTCTTTCCTATCACTTTGTGCAGCAGACTTGTCTTATCTTTCTGTGCATCTTATTTTATCATGATTGCTATTTTCTTTTTTTTTTTTTTAAGATTTTATTATTTATTCGACAGAGATAGAGACAGCCAGCGACAGAGGGAACACAAGCAGGGGGAGTGGGAGAGGAAGAAGCAGGATCATAGCAGAGGAGCCTGACGTGGGGCTCGATCCCATAACGCCGAGATCACGCCCTGAGCTGAAGGCAGACGCTTAACCGCTGTGCCACCCAGGCGCCCCATGATTGCTATTTTCTAAGATTCATCATATGATAAGTTAATCCATTGATGTATTATCATATTTGAGAGCATGTCATATCCAGGATCTTTTCTTATAGTTCTTTGTTACAGCTCAGTTTTTTTAATAATGGAAGTTATGCATTTTTACTAAAGGAACTTTGACTTTTGAGGGTTTTTTTTTCCACTTAAGACAAACTCTTTGAATGTTTTTATTAACATTTTGATCATTACTGCTACTTCTCCTACAATTTTATTTTTATGAATAAATTGCCTGAGACGGTAACTTTGGCTTCCCACAGGCCATTTGTTCTTACTTTCTGGTTTGTGTTAAGGTTACCAAACAAGTAACTTCAAAATTAGCAAGGTATTAGTACATTAAATATGAAATGGGATTTTTAAAAAGTGTATATTAGTGGATGGCATCTGAATTCCTCTTAGGGAAGTAAATGTTTTTGAAAAAACTGCCCATGGTGTGGAAGATGAGGACCAAGGCTTTTACTCTGAATGGAAATATATGGAAGTATTAGCTAACTGTTCAGCTTGGAAAGTTATCACAAATTTAGGAGTTTCAATGAGGATGAGAAAAATAAGAGAGGGATTAGTCACACAAGGGAAATGCTCAAATTATATGGCAGAAGACTGGAGCCTGACGAGAGCTAGTTGAAAAATAATTTCTTCTAGCATGGCTATTGAAGGAGTTTTAAGGAAGGGATTATCTAATATGCAGTTTTTAAATGTTTTCTATGAAACTTTGTGCTGAACCTGCCCTCTTCCATTGCCTTAAAACTTCAGAAAAGTCATCTACACAAATAATTGACATGATTTTGAAGAAATCAAGCAAAAGTCTTTGCCCCTCCTGTTTTGTGTAAGACAGAACAAAAAGAATCATTGCTGGGGATGAGATAACAGTAAGACTCAGTTAGCAAGAATAGAAAATGAGAACTGCTCACCTACATGAAAGCACCAGTTAATAAACATCTTTCTGAAGGTGGGGTGGTGGGGAAAGGGCATGGATTTCCCACTTCCTGAAGGGATAGAAGTGTTGAGTCAGTTTTATGTTGATCTTAAAAAACAGTATTAATTTGATTGACATTTGGGATATACCTATAAATGGTAAGTACCATACCTACAAAAATTATTTTTGAAACTTTTATAGAAGGTGGCATTATCAATGCAGATGTTTTCTTTGTCATCTGATTATGTCCTCAGATGGACATAATCAGATGGACCACATGGGTGTGTGTGCTGACACTGGGACGTGTAATGGAACAGAATCCAAAAGTCAAGGCTTGGGTTCAGATCATGATCTGTAAATACTGTAGTGAGACTAGTTCATGCCTGGTGTTTCACTAGCTGTGTGATGCTGGGCATGTATCTCAGCAGTGTCATGCTTCAGGTTTTGTTTTTGTTGTTCTTTTTGCTTGTAGGAAAGTAAATAATAGTCTTGAATAGTTTTGAGGATTAAATAACATAATATGCAAAACATTAAGCACAGTGCCTGGAACTAAATAAGCATTCAGTAAATGCTAGCATTATTTGTTTGTTTGGCTTTAAAATTATTATTTGGAGAATAAATTAATATTAGTAAAATTATTCACATTCCTTTCAATTCTTATCATTCCAGAGAGCGTTGTCTGTAAACATTTGAGAAAGATTTTTGGAACAGAATTTTAAAGCATTTAGGTTTTTCAGCCCACGTCAATGTCAAGCTCATGAATACTATAAATGTGTACTAATGTATAAGCCTAAAGGGAAATCTCAAGTGACCCAAGGGCTTCAGATTCCCTCAAGTCCTCCTGACAATTGATTTGTCATCCTGGGACTTAGTTGGCCAGGTTGGGACATAATCTTTCCCCCCCACCCCTTTTGTCCCAAGGCAACCACTGATCTATTATTATAGTTTCATTTGCATTTTCTAGAATTCTTATGAATAATTACATAGTATCTATATTTTGTTTGGCTTCTTTCACCTCAAAAAATTATTTTGAGATATATCTCTATTTTTACATATATCATTATTGTACCCTTTTATTGCTGAAAAGTATTTCATTCTGTGCATGTACCACAATTTGTTATTCATTTATCTAGTGCACGGGGGATGATGGTAGACATTTGGGTTGTCTCCAGTTTTGGACTATTAAATATAAAGCAGCCATGAGCATTGTATACAAATCTTCATGAGCTTGACATTGACGTGGGCTGAAAAACTTAAATGCTTTAAAATTCTGTTCCAAAAATCTTTCTCAAATCTTGGCATAAGGTTAGAGAGGCCGCATTACATATTCCATGTGCAGATGATGATTTAGGCTCTTGTACCATGGAGGCATATATGGGAATCAAGATGTATTGGCCACACTGGAACCAAGTTTTTGCTTCTGAGAGGAATGGAAAAAAGTATATGTGCCTGTGTTCTTCTTTCTATGCTTATGGTAGAAATTAATATTTGATCAAGCATTCTTTCGTAGGGAACCCAAATACAGGAATAGACACCAGATTATCGCAGAGCCTGTGCAGCCACTAGAGTTGGCATGCGTGATGAATATTTGCTATCCCTGACCTATAATATTTCTACATAAAACATAAAGAACAAAATATTCAGTGATGTGGCAGAATATAGATGTAGGTATAATTTCACTTGGTTTCTGGATATGGTCAGTAAACAACTTTAGAAAAATCATATCATACCTTTGAAAGCCTTTTCATAAATATTCCTTCAAACAACTTTGTGGAGAGGGGAGAGATTTGGAGAGGGTGGATCATTTAGAACACTGTAGAACCATAGGATGTTCCAGAAGGGAGATTTTCTTGAGAGTACCTAACTCAGAAGTTTTCAGACTTCATTGTTTTTAGCTTCAGCACATTTTTTTTTAAAGAACTTTACAAAAAAGTCCAATATACGATAAACCAACTAAAAGTAGGACTGCTATATTTTCCCCATGCCCTACTCTTCCATTTCTTGGGAGGCCCTAAGATACCTCATTGAAAAATGCTAATGCTCCATTGAGCAAAGTTGCAAAACCACTGATTTTGTCCAGCTTTCATTTTATGACTGTTGAAGTGTAAGGTGTGATGTCAAGCACCTAAGATCACCCGGGTAGAGAATGACAAATGAGACTTGAGGACAGATCGCTTGTTACTGGTCTGATATTTTCTTCTGCATTATATATATATATATATATATATATATGTTGTTAAAGATAATAATGAGGCTACGTGGCCACATAAAACTTTACAAAGGACTCTCTCATTTATGATCTCCTTTGGTTCCCAAGCATCTTCATTTCCAAATTAGGAAATTGAGGCTCAGAGAGAAGGAACTTTCCCAAAATAACAGAACTAATAGGTTGTTATGTTGGGGCTCAAGTGTAGCTTTACCTATACTTAGGCTAATGAACCATGCACTCTCTGTACCCACAGAAAATTCAGAGCTCATAGGCTACTGCAAAGCTCCAGACATATATCTAGCCATTCATGGTATCTCTCCATCCCCACGTTTAATGCCTCATAGGTATCCCCAACTTGCCACATCCAAGGTTGAACCAGCATCTCTCTCCCCCCTCAAACACATGTAGGTGGGGGCTGGACATTTGTATTTTTAGAATCTCCCTAGACAGTACTAATGCGTAGCTAGAATGATGAGCCACTGGACTAAAGAATAGAACCCCAGCTCCTTAACACAGCACACAGAGTCTGCATGATAATTCCAGGACCACATCTCCAATCTGATCCTCTGCTATTCTGTGCCTAACACTTTGTACTCTAAGATCGTAATATCTGCAGTTTATTGAACTTAATACGTTCTTTCACCTTTTTGAACATTGTGTTCCTTCTCTCTTCCCAGATACCTAGCAAACTCGTTTATCTTTCAAAGCCCTACTCAAGCAGTGTCTCTTGTGTGAGGATTTAACTGACCTCTTCAAGCTGAGTTCATGGCTGTTCTTGTTCCGTTATACTATGTATATTATTCTATTATTACATTTATAATAATAACTCACTTAAATGATTGGCTTCTTATTGGACTGTTGGTAGAGCCTTATCTCATTCATATTGTGTGTGTGTGTGTGTAATGGAAATGAAATTTTTCCTGTCTACTACTATTTCTCATTTTCCCCACTTGAATTCAGTACAAATTTTCCTGATTTTGTAGGACCATGCTTTTTCCTGTATATGAAGTAATTGGCAGCAAAAGTAAATAAAATCAGTGATCTAATGGACATCCCAGCATTACAACAGCATGTCATCTTTGCCTGAGATTGCTAACTCTCTAGTTTGCCACCTTGACCCGTACGAAGGACTCAAGATATATCAGGCCTATTTACAACTTAACTGATGAATAAATAGCAGCTAACATTATTCCCAAAACCTTAAAATAAGAAGAATAAGCAATACATTATGTGATTTGTTTATAAGGGTGTTTTCCAGCCTTCTGGCAGATGCCTACAATTCCTCCAGTAGAGTCTCATCCTATTAATAAAAGGACCTGATCCCTGTTAAAATGCAAATAATCTCAGGAAGGAAAACATTAAATTATTATTAATTAAATATGCCTTCCTATTAATGAAATACATGCAAATAGATTTTTTAGGAAGATAGAGGATGAGAGCAAGAGGGAGTGTAGAAAAGAGGCATTGCCAAGTGGGCAAAAAGTTGAGTTGAATGCTGAGCAAACAGGTGATTCCACAAGGGCCTACTCAAATGAGTTGTGGATTATTGTTTAGGATGAGCAAAATAAGGTGGACTGTTATGTAAGAACCAAAGAATGCTAAAATTTGGGTATTTCTAATAATTTTCAAAAATTTCTGTACTAATAAAATAAGTATGTACTAGGGTAAGCAAATCAAAAGGTTATTGGTGATAAAGCCACTATGTTAGAGACAACCAAATTATCCAATGATGGGAATAGTTCAATTAAATTATGATATTTGCAAACATTAGACTTCTTTGCATCTAATACAAATGATATTCTAGGATAGTATATAATTTCTTAAGTTGTTATAGGATAGGAAGTATATTCAGGATAAATAGTGAAGTAAAAAAATTCGTATTATAAAATAACATATTGGGGCACCTGGGTGGCTCAGTCTATGTGCCTGACTCTTGGTTTCAGCTCAGGTTATGATCTCAGAGTCATGAGATTGAGCCCCACATAAGGCTCCACGCTTAGCAGGGAATCTACTGGATATTCTTTCCCTCTTCTTCTCCCTCTGCCCCTCCCCCCACTCACTCTCTCTTTCTCTAAAATTAATTAATAAATCTTTAAAAATAAAGTAAAATAAAGTAACATATAATATGTGATCCTAGATTTGTGAAAAAATATTTGTGTGTGTATATGTGTGTATACATACATATAAATAATATGTATTTCTACAAATATATAAATATACATAAATTTATATGCATATATTTACATTTTCTACAAACATTTGTATATATACAAACATATATTTGTAGAATATATATTTATAGAATATGTATTATACAATATATTATGCATATATTTACAAATATATATTTATAGAATATATATATATTTGTAGAAAAAAGATCTAACCCTGATGTTGATAATCCGTAACTTTGCAGGAGTTGGGGGAAGAGACTATGAACATTCATTTTAAGAAGATAAAATTTTTTGTTTATCTGTGTTCTTTGATTTTGTTTTGAATTACAATTTTAAAACTTTTATAAGCTTTTTAAAGGAGAAGTTATAAAATCCTAAGGTATTCTGTAAGACTACGTTGAATTATTAATTTTAAGGTAGTATGGGGGTGAATGTACCAATGAGTACATGACTAAGAGCCCCAGTGAGGATTCTGCAAATTTGTATCAAAGTATCAAATTTGGTCAAAGGATTACTATGCAAGATCCTTTATATGACAAAAACAAACAAACTCATCCACATCATTTTAAAATACTTTTTTACTTTATTTTCACTATTTAAAAATTTTTAATTCCAATATAGTTAACATACAGTGTTATATTAGTTTCAGGTGTATAATATAGTGATTCAGCAATTCTATACATTACTCAGAACTCCTTATGATAAATGTACTCTTAATCCCCTTCACTTATTTCACCCATCCCACCCACCTCTCCTTTGGTAACCATCAGTTTGTTCTCTATAGTTAAGAGTCTGTTGTTTGGTTTGTCTCTTTTTTTCTTTGTTCGTTTGTTTTGTTTCTTAAATTCCACATATGAGTGAAATCATATGGTATTTGTCTTTCTCTGACTGACTTATTTCACTTAGCTTTATACCCTCTAGATCCATCCATGTTGTTGAAAAGGGCAAGATTCTGTTCCTTTTTTATGGCTGATTAGTAGTCCATTGTATGTATATACCATATTTTTACTCATTCATCTATCAATGGACAGTGGGGCTGCTTGTATAATTTGGCTATTGTAAATGATGCGGCAGTAAGCATAGAGGTGAATTCATCTTTTTAAATTAGTGTTTTATATTCTTTGGGTACATACCCAGTAGTGAAATTACTGGATCATATGGTAAACCCAAAAGCAAGAAAAGTAAGGAAATAATAAAGATTAGAGCAGAAGTAAATGAAATAGAAACTAAAAAATACAATAGATTAGATCAATGAAACCAGGAACTAGTTCTTTGAAAAGATAAACAAAATTGATAAACCTTTAGCCAGATTCATCAAAAAAGAGAGGGAGAGGACTCAAGTAAACACAATCAGAAATGAAAGAGAAGAAATAGCAACTGACACCACAGAAATAAAAAGGATTATAAGGGAATATTATGAAAAGTTATATGCTAACAAATAAGACAACCTAGAAGAAATATAAATATATATATAAGTATATAAATATAAATATAACCTCCCAAAACCAAATCAGGAAGAAATAGAAAATTTGAACAGATCAATTACCAGCAATGAAATTAAATCATAATAAAAATATCCCAACAAACAAAAGTCCAAGGCTAGGTGGCTTCACAGGTGAATTCTACTAACCATTTAAAAGAAGAGTTAATACCTATTCTCAAACTATTCCACAAAATAGAAGAGGAAAATAAGCTTCCAAGTTCATTCTGTGAGCCAGCATTGCCCTGATTATAAAATGAGATAAAG
Source organism: Ailuropoda melanoleuca (assembly GCF_002007445.2). Lineage (NCBI taxonomy): Eukaryota > Metazoa > Chordata > Mammalia > Carnivora > Ursidae > Ailuropoda > Ailuropoda melanoleuca. The sequence continues at coordinate 83,299,362 of NC_048218.1, forward strand.
ACACTACAACAAAAAGAATTCCAGGTCAATATCTCTCTCTGATGAGCATAGATGCAAAAATCCTCAACAAAATGTTAGTGAAGTGATTCCAACAATACATTTTAAAAAATCATTCACACAATCAAGTGTGGGATTAAAAAAATCATTCACACAATCAAGTGGGTTATATTTCTGGGATGCAAGAATGGTTCAGTATTCACAATTCAATCAACATGACACATCACATGAACAAGAGAAAGGATAAAAACCATATGATCTTTTCAACGGTTGCAGAAAAAGTATTAGACAAAGTACAACATCCATTCATGATAAAAAACCTTTAATAAATCTGGTTTAGTGGGAACATATCTCAACATAATAAAGATCATATAAGAAAACCCACAGCTACCATCATACTCAATGGCAAAACACTGAGAGCCTTTCCCACAAGATCAGGAGAAACAGAAGGCTGTCCACTCTCATAACTTTTAGTGAACATAGTACCACGAGTCCTAGCCATAGCAGTCAGATAAGAAAAAGGAATAATACACATCCAAATTGGTAAGGAAAAAGTACAATGTTCACTATTTGTAGAAGGCATGACATTAAATATAGAAAACCCTAAAGACTCCACCAAAAGATGACTAGAACTGATAAATGAATTCCGTAAGGTCGCAGGATACAAAATCAATATACAGAAATCTGTTGCATTTCTATAACTAAAAATAAAGTAGCCAGAAGGGAAATTAAGAAAACAATCCCAATTATAATTGCACCAAAAATAATAAAATACCTAGGAATACATTTAACCAAGGAGGTGAAAACTAAAATACTGATGAAAGAAACTGAAGATGACACAAGTATAAATGGAAAGATATTCCATGCTCATGAATTAGAAGAACAAATATTGTTAAAATGCCCAAAGCAATCTACAGATTTAATGCAATCCCTATCAAAATACCAAGAGAATTTTTCGTAGAACTAGAACAAATAATTTTAAAATATGTATGGAACCACAAAAGACCCCAGATAGCCAAAACAATCTTGAAAAAGAAGAAAAAAGCTGGAGGTATCACAATCCCAGATATCAAGATGTACTGCAAAGCTGTAGTCATCAAAACAGTATGGTATTGGCACAAAAATAGACACATAGATCAACAGAACAGAATAGAGAGCCCAGAAAAAACTCACACTTATATGGTCAATTAATCCTCAACAAAGGAGCCCAGAATATACAATGTGAAAAGAGTCTCTTCAGAAAGTGGTGTTGGGAAAACTGGACAGCTACATGCAAAAGAATGAAACTGGTTGACTTTCTCATACCATACACAATAATAAACTCAAAATGGATTAAGGTCTTAAATGTGAAACCTGAAACCATAGAAATCCTAGAAGAGAGCACAGGCAGTAATTTCTCTGACATCGACCCTGGTAACATTTTGTTGGATATGTCTCCTGAAGCAAGGGAAACAAATGCAAAAATAAACTATCAGAACTACATCAAAATAAAGACCTTCTGTTCAGCAAAGGAAACAATCAGCAAGACTAAAGGACAACATACTGAATGGGAGAAGGTGTTTGCAAATGACATAGCCAATAAAGGGTTAGTATCCAAAATATATAAAAAACTTATATGACCCAAGACCAAAAAACATATAACCCAATTAAAAAATGGAGAGAAGACATGAACAGACGTTTTTTCAAAGAAGACATATGGATGGCCAACAGACTCATGAAAAGATGCTCGATGTCACTTATCACCAGTAAAATGCAAATCAAAACCACAATGAGATACCACCTCAGACCTGTTAGAATGACTATTACCAAAAGACAAGAAATAACAAGCCTTGGCAAGGATGTGGAGAAAGGGAACCCTCCTGCACTGTGGGTGGGAATATAAACTGGTGCAGCCACTGTGGAAAACACAATGGAGGTTCCTCAAAAAATAAAAAACTAGAATTAAAAATATTTAAAGTCAGATAAGATTTGCAAGATGAACAAGTCCATTCATGGAAATAAACACTGATCACTGAAGATAATAGTAAGAAATGATGCCAAGTGCCAAAATGGGTGATATACAAATATAAGGAAGAATCCAAATGTAAGTGAAACTTCATGTACCCCACATGCTTCTACTTCTAAGTCTGGGGAAATTAGCCATCCCAATGACATCATTCACAGAAACCTAAAAACTAAATGTGAAATTCAAAAGACATTGCATGGAAAGATGTATTTATTATGATATTTAATCAACTTGTATTGCAGTTCGCTATGTCTGCCTGTACTTGTCTTATTTCTTGCCCTCCCTTGAACTCTGAGAATCAGATTTGGGAGCCTGTGCTACTTCTCCAATAATTAATTCAAGGAAACAGTAAATCAGAGATTAAAATCTCCTCACATAATTCTCAAATTCTCATTTCTTTATTAAGCTTACTGAGTGTCTGTGGCATTATAAAACAAAAAGTCTAACTTTTCCACTAACTCCTAAAATGCCTGCTGCAAGTGGTATCAAAATTAACAAAAGAAACAACTCAGAAATAATACAAAGATCTCTGTGGTGCATTAACATTAGGAGGAATTTAAATGCTGCATGCAAATATCAAATGACATTTACAAAGCACATACCCTGTCTAATTCTTGTGTGAGCTAATACGGTAATTACAGATGTTATACTTTCCAACAAAATCACCATTGAGAATATAGCAGCCAGAAAAATTTCAATCACAAAGAATTACTGAAGCTATCTCCTACTAAGATGTAAAATTCAGACAGTTGATTCTGCTAAGACTGACTGTCTGACCCTTTTCCTCCTTAGAATGAACATGAGGGGTTGGGTATCTGTGTAGAATAAATATCATATCTATGTTTATATCTGTATATGTATCTGTACATATATTTGTATATCCGCATGTAAGTATAATTTGGACTGCAGTCTGACATATTGAATAATCTGTTGCTATGGAAAATTAAGACTACCAATTCTGAAGAGTATCCAGTTTATAACTAGTGACTACACCTTATCAAGCAAAGCCATACTCTAAAAACAGTTCTGCTTAATAGAACATTCTGCAGTGATGGAATTATTCTGTCTGCACTGTCCAACACACTAGCCACTAGCCCCATGTAGCTATTGAACATTTGAAATATGTTGGAAATGCAAAAACAAAACAAAACAATAAAAAAAAAGAAATGCGGTTAATGTGACTGAAGAACTAATTTACTATATATTCTTTAATTTTAGTTAATTAAATAGCCAGGTTTATCTGTTCACCACCATACTGGGCAATACAGCTTTAAAGTAAGGGAGCTCAGGAGATGGTAATGATGAAATACCAAGTAAAAAAGACTCAATTTGCTTATCAACTGCTTGCATATGAACAAGCTGAGCTTCTCTTCCCTTTTAGAGAAAAAAGCCATCCACATGGATTGGTAACAGGGAAGATAATGAGTGGAAGACTCACAAGCTATTTGAGATGTTTAGGATTGTTTCTTCAATGTGAATATTGTATATATTATTCATCTTATTATATGCAGTAAATAGTGCAGTTTCTAGAATAGAATAGATGGTCAATTTTAATATTTTGAATAAGGTATGTCTGTTTATCAAAATTAGGGACAAATCCAAGCATCTGAATTCTACAAATATTAAACAAACAAGAAGCAGTTGACTATGTTCTCTTGTCCATGATTTGCATTAGACTAAACTTTGGCTACTTGTACATACCTGATAAATATTACCATGTTGGAAATCAGACATTTAAAACTTTATTACTGTTGAAATACATAGAATGTCTTCATAAATTTATCTTCATAGAGATTTGATTTAATTTTTTCCTTGTTTTTTTTCTTACACCTGAACAAGCAATGGCTATATGAAAAAAAATTCTCCATATTGTGTAAAACTCTGAATACACTATTACGTTGTTTCATTTATGTTCTAGGTAAGATTCCAAGTGCCTATTTTACCTTATAACTTAGGGCTAAAATAAAAGCTTATCTCAGTTAACTGCTATGCTCCATTTTTAAGTAGAGCTGTGCATTTATTTACAGGAATATGAACCTCTTCGCCTTGGTAGCCAGGAAGATCTGACAAATAAAATAAAAGGTAATGTTCATTGTTAGGAGACAATTCCATGACTTTCTCATGTTTTTGCATGTCTTTTAAGAGAGGCACTAACTACTCTTTGTCCTGGGTTATTTTTTTAAGGGTGTTTTTATACCAAACGGCTTTGAAAGATAGAGATAACACTTCCCTCCGGAGCAAAGTACAGGCAGACTATTGCCCATTATAAAAGATTTGGGTTCTTTGAGCCCAGAGTTCCTGCCCTGCCATGCAACCCATTGTCTGTGCAGATATCACCTGGCTTTCTTTACACCACCTTGTGGCAGCTGAGGCTCAGGGAATCGTGCAGGAAAATGTAGATACTCTGGCTGCTGCTAATGCTGTAAGAGTCCTTTATCTCTGAGGAGTCTTATGAATTCTTGCAGCATACATGAAACTGTGGCAGGCTGATTGTTAGCCTGCAAGTAGGTTAAAACCTCAGACTCTTAACAGTTCTTGATACTCTTATGTTGGAAAAATCCTAACCTAGGTTTCTGATGCGATTCTCTCCTTGCCTAGATTACATGGCTCTTGAATGTCATTTTATTTGCTTTGTTTTATGTGTCTTTTAAAAGTTGAAATGTCAATATTCCCATCATCTCAGAATGAACAGAATGATGATAAATTTTATGGCTGCAACTTTCTACAGATTTTTTAAAAATGTAATATGGTTCTTTTATATAATAGGGGTATACATAAAACGTCTTTTCATCTGTATGTTTTTATGATGGTAAAATACACATAATATACCATTTACCAATAGTAACATATTTTTAATCTTTAAAATTAATTGCAATAACTAAAGCATAGAGAATTCAAGGACAAAACAAGCTCTTAAGTAAGTTTCAAGGTCTTCGTTTAAGGACGTGGGGGGGGGCACCCAAGACTGAAATCAGATGGGGAAGTTGGAGCATTACTATAGAAGTTTTTGTTTCAAAAACTGAAGTGAGAATCAGTAGAAAGCAAAAAAAGAGCCATCTTAAGGTGAGGTCAGTCATGGTAGCAAAACAACAGGCAGCATGCACCAAAGATCACAGTCAACAGAGCAAAAAGGCAGCCCACAGAATGGGAGAAAATATTTGCAAACCATATATTTGAAAAAGAGTTAATATCCTGAATATATGAAGAACTCTAACTCAACAGAAAAAAAATGTGATTAAGAAATAGTCAAAAGATTAAAAAAAGAAAAGAAGTGTTGGCAAGAATGTAGAGAAATTGGAGCCCTATGCACTGTTGGTGGGAATGTAAAATGGTGTAGTCACTATGGAAAACAGTATGGAGGTTCCTAAAAAAATTAAAAGCAGAATTACCATATGATCCACCAATTCCACTTCTGGGTATATACCCAAAAGAATTGAAAGCAGGATCTCAAAAAGATATTTGCATACCCATGTTTATAACAGCATTATTCACAAGAGCTAAATGGTAGAAGCAACCCAAGTGTCCATTGATGGATGAATGGATAAACAAAATGTGGTGTATACATACAATGGAATATTAGCCTTAAAAAAGGAAAGGAATTCTGACACACAGCAACAACATGAATGAACCTTGAGGACAAAATGCTAAGTGCAATAAGCCAGTCACAAAAAGAAATATTGTGTGATTCTACTACCTAAGGTACCTAGAGTAGTCAAAATCATAGAGACAGAAAGTAGAATGGTAGCTTCCAGAGGCTGGGGGAAGGGAGCAATGAGGAATTGTTTAATGGGTTCATCTTTTCAGTTTTGCAAGATGAAAAGAGTTCTAAAAATTGGGGCTGTTCAGCAATGTGAATATACTTAATACTATGGAACAGTATACTTTAAAAATGATCAAGATGGTAACTTTTATGTGTATTTGGCTACAGTTTGAAAAAACATACAACACAGGGAAGAATAGAATATGGTCAGGTTGTCAAAGTGGGGTGCAACTCAGGAGCTTATAACCCTGAGCCCCAAAGCTAATCTCCATTTAAGCTTCCAAGGCTTCTCTTACTCCACCCAATCACAGTGGACTCAAGAAGAATACTTGATTTTCCTCTTGTGCAAAACTTTGCCTTGAAGTCAATTAGACACATTTTGAAGGGGCCATAAACATTTTCAGATTAGTAGTATCTCAAAATAAGGGAATTACCCCCTCTTTTTTTAACTGTAAAATGATTTTTAGTTACACAAGTAATGGATAAATTATCCCCTTGTAAAACATTACAGATTAGGTCAAAGACCTTTGATGACTGAGGCAACAGACTTCAGGTGCCTACCCCAACATTTATCCTCCCTTTTTGACTTAGTAATGAAACCCCTCATTTGACCTGGAGACATGGCCAGACAAAATATCAACAACATCATTCAGCCTCTCTTGTAACTAGAATCCACTGACAGACAAAATTCAGGCTGATAAAATGTAGATGAAAATGTTATACGATAGCATCTGTGAAATTGCCTTAAAGGATAGCTGCTACATGACTTGTATTCCTTTTTTTTTTTCTTCATTCCTCCATCATACACCCTGGAATTTAGAAGTGATGGCTGGCACTTGAGCAGTAATTTTGGGCCTGAGAATGGGGTCACAACCTAAGGATGACAGAGAAGAACACTGAAGTAGCCACTCTCTTTAACTTCATGGAATCGTCATACTTGTACAGTCCATATATGGACTTCCCTTATATGAGAGAATAAGTCACTATTAAGTAGGTTTTTTTTTTTGTCACATGATGCTAAAACTAATCCTGAAAGACTGTCATCACTATTTGGATCCCCTTTTTGAGCTATCCCACTCTCATCTCAAGGTAACACTATCATTAGTTTGAAGTGAAAACTTCATACTTGTCTTACAGATTTATGTGTACCCACAGAAAATTTATACTTTGGTTTTTGAGATTTTATGTTTTCTTGTCAAAATGTCATCGCAGATTATATACTGTATATAGTGTTCTGCTACTCACACTTTACTTAATCTTAGGTTTAGTATATTCTGAAGCATATGCTTTCAAATATGCAAACATGATATGCAGCCTGACTTCAGCTCAAAATGTTCCTTCAGTGGACAACTGCCTTCATACACTGCACAAGATATATGACTGCTAAAATAATAATGATAATAATAACAACAACAACAACCATATAGACAAATGTCTGGATAGCAGACTTCTACTGGTAAAGTGACTTTAGAAAAGTGGTCCTGTTACTTCTCTAGCTTAGATTTGCTAAAAGTAACTTAAGATGCTAACGTAAGGAAGAGAGTCTGATTTGTCCTGTATAAATGGAAATCAGGTTGGAAATCCCATAGATCTTTTATTCTAGAAGTTTAAGTCAGAGGACTTTTCTGCTTCAAAGCAGCTATTTAAACACTAGAATTTTATGTCAATGTGGTTCTTCATAGGAGACTACAGCAGCAAATCTGCTGTGACATATACACACATTTCCTGTGAGCACTAAGAAGTGTGTCCCCCTAGCGTTGTTGCAGTAGAGGCATTTCACCCAACATACTAATGTATTGCATTTGATTGGTAATTTTCAGACCATGACTTGGAAATGGCCAATGAAGCCTGTTCTGTGACAGATTAAAACTCTTTTATATTTTGTTTCCCACAATGCTTCTCATTGGAATTTCTGTAGAATTCAAGAATAATAGAAGCTGAGCACTAGGCTACCACAGGGCCTGGCACATGTAAGGTACTTAGCAAATGTTCTTTTGAAGAGGGAAACTGCCCAGAGCAGGCCCAGGCCAGGAGGCCCCAGAAGATAGAAAGTTACTAACAATAAGCTAGAGATAACCAGAAGCCCTACCAAGAGCAAGAGATAACCAGCCATTTCTGTTTCCTGCCACAGGCTCCCTGCACTACCGTTCCTGCCTAAAGCAGCCCCCACTCCCCCAGTTCAAACCCACCTACCAGCACTCAGCATAGCCCTTGGAGCCTGACTGCCTGCAGTCCCCTATAAAAGCCCTGTATCCCCATTGCCCGGGGCCCAGAATTTGGATCAGGAGCTCATCTGGGTCCGCTGGCGTAAAATTAATCCGAGTTCTCCTACTTCTCCGAGTGTCACTTGGTCTCTTGCCGGTCTGATTCTTATTTTTCTGCAACATTTCGAATGAATTAATGAATGAATGAATGAATGAATGAATGAACGAGTGATTCATAAATAAAGCAAACTAGTCTCTTAAAAGTAATTTTTCAGTTCGGTAAATAAAGTTGTGTTTTCATCCTTCCCCTTGTTTTGGAAATAGGATGATCATGCTTTCCTCACTAGGCATAGATGAGGATGATAGACATTTGCTTTCCCCATTTAGAGACTTTCTGTCATATTCAAGGAACATCAACAATTCCAACTCTGAGAATTGTTCAACCCAGTCATTAATTCCGAAAGACTCTCTTTTTGCTGATTTGTCTTTTGTATTGTAAGGAAACATAGAATTTCTCTGCTTAATGAATAAAACTTTTCAACAATTTGCCCGACACCCTGAAGCTCATGCACAGGTAGATTACATAAAGTTGACAAGCCCAAACCCACTTCTTCAAGGTCTAGATCAGCTTTCATGTTTTCACTGGCTGCCTCCCCCATAATGACCTCTCCTAGACTATCCCCTCAGCTGTCAGGGTTAGGGGATAAATGCAGAATGCAACATGTGGTCTTAGCAAGAATCCTTCGCATGGCCTTAGCACTTTATTGTTTACAAAGTATTTTCCATGCCCCATCTTCCTCACATCTACCAAAGAGGAAATTGAGGCTTTCATTATGGTAGCTCTAATTCTACATTTGTAAAGCACTAAGTGCTTTTAGCCATCATCTCATTTAAATGGCTTTACTGTCTGAGACAGAATCTTAACTTCATCACTTTGTAGATGTAACCTTGAATAATTTTTAAACTTCTCTTAAGTTCTATTTCTCAATCTGTAAAATGGCAGAGTTGTTATAGTGCAGAACTCAGAAATACCAGAAGAATAAAGAGAGATAATCCAAATAAAGCAAATAACACTGTATCTGGCACATAGGAGGCTATCCATGAAGATTAACTATTATTATAATGATCTCCACCATACAGAATAAAAACTGAGGCCCAGACAGGTTAATTACTTTGACAAGATCACACAGTAAGTGGTGGGGCCACAGGTCAAAGGAGTATCGATTGAGATCAGAATCTAGTGAAATCCACCAATGCCGTACTGCTTCTCTGAGAATTAAAGTGGCACACTCTCATTGTCAGCCCCTGCCCATGTGAATGCAATAACTACCCAGTATATGAAAGGATGCCCAACCCTCTGTCAGAGCTAATGAAAAACCACCGAGCAGGAGGACATTCACTTTTGCTTTGTTAACTGAGGGAATTTGGAAATGGTCTTCTGATACTCTGCTTTTAGGGGATTAAAGAACATGGGGAGGGAGCTGCTTGATGGTTTGAACATTTTAATAACCTTATAGATTTGCAATTTCTCAAATTTAAGCCTAACCCTACATCTCCTCCCTTCCTTCTGGCCTCCTCCTGTCCTAGCATCATGACAACCTGGAACTGTTCTGTTCTCTCAGGAATGTGGTACCAGAACAAAATAACTCTCTGTTCAGCTACAGCTGGGACCTACCAGATTCATTTATGACTCTGAAAAAAGTGCAACCCAGCCTTGGGAGCTGTGTGTTCAGCATTTTCAAGCACTCAAGCCCACATCTGTCTGTCTCCAAATGGGCACTCTTATCTATTCCACTCTACAGTTTCTAAGAGGATGTAGGGACAGGAGCACAAAGTAGATTCTTAATCGTCAAGTGGCCACATAACAGTTGGATTCATGATCACCAGGTGTAAGCAGGGGGCTCCAAGACCATGAGAATGGGTTTCTAGCACCTTGCAAGTCAGAGGTCTCAATCCTTTGCATTCTGCTTTTTGGGGAAATGACCCTGTGCACTGAGTTAAAAAACAAACAAACAAGCACCCTGTTTATTTAGTTATATATTTATATACATATTTAATATATAATAATTATACTTCATATATACATATATAAAAATATATATATTTATATATTATATATATAAAGAAATTTATTGTAAGGAATTGCCTTGTGTAATTATGACACCTGACAAGTTCCATGATCTGGAGCTGGAGAGCCGGGAAAGCAGATAGTGCTTTTCTGTCTCTAAGACCAGCTGGCTTGGGACCCAGGAAGAATGGATATTTCAGTTTGAGTCCAAAGTCAGAAAAAAAGTGAACATCACAGTTCAAAGTCAGTTGGGAAGAATTACTTCTTAATGGGAGAGTTGGCCTTTTATTCTATTCAGGCCTTCAACTGATTGGATAGGGCCACCCCCACTGGGGAGTGCAATCTGCTTAACTCAATCTATCTAGTTAAATGTTATGCTCATCCAAAAACAACCTCACAGAAATACCCAGAATAATATTTGACCAAATATCTGGGCACCTTATGGCCCAGTCAATTTTCCATATAAAATGAACCGTCATATTTTGGGTGGTTTGGGAAAAAATAGGTTGTTCTCATTTAGAGTTGTTTGCCTTTTCTGTCTATTTCCTCATGAATGACCTCAAGCCAAGGTGGGTTTCTTTGGAGTGAGTTGAGGTTATTGAAACTTCTCCACAGTCCAAGGTAGCCTTTTACTAGCCTTGACAATAAGGTGAGACTCTGAGAGCTTAAGTAACTTGCCAAAATTATAAAGGATAGAGCCAGCATTTAAACTCAGTTCTACCAATCCCAAACTTTTACTTCTTCCAGTCTTCCCATGAGGCACCTGCTTTCACTTCTCACTAGTTTTCTATTTCCTGTTTAGTCTCCCAGTCACTACCTGCCTTTCAGCACTACCCACTACTGCTTACAACTTCTGAAGATGTGGATTGCCTTTAGACTGTAAACCTACCTATAACAACTGGGGTTGCCCTTCTCTTGTTTGGACTTGATTTATGATTATCAGCCTCTTCCTGACCATGCCTCCTCTTCCAGCTCACTCCTCTTCTCTCTCACCTCTTCCCTCAATAACCCAGAATGCTTTGCAACTGGAGTTGTGCTATGGATCATCCCAAGTCCTCATGGGAACTAAAGCTAAGAAGTGGTAAATCCAGGAATCAAACCCAAGTTTTCATATCTTAATCCCAGTACACTGACCTCATGGCCAGGGATCTGCAAATGGGTGTGTGCTCAAGACGATTCATTGAGGCAATGGCAAGAAATTACTAGAATGTCTATTTTTAGCTTAGTATTTTTATTTTTATGCATTCTTTATAAAATATGTAATGTGCTTTGTTATAGTAGTACATATGTCATTTATAAATATATACACATTTATTGGAGAGTATTACTTTTTAAAAATGGATAGGGATACAAGCTTAAAATAAAACTTAGAGACTGCTTTTCTACACTGGTGCTTTATGAACATTAATGTACATATAAATCACCTGGGAATTTTGGTAAATACAAGTTCAGATTCTGCATTTTTGACAAACTGTCTGCTGATGTCCATATTTTGGTTTGGAGCCACACTTTGAATAGCAAGGGTCTCTGCACCACACTGCTCTTATGACTTAGTGCTGTGGGGCTGCCATAGTGTTCAATATATGGATATAGGATGAGAGAAAACAAACAAATCAGGATATATGTACTCAGAGATTATTTTCAATTTTTTTTGCAATGTTTCTTACTTAAGAAAACCAGTACCTGTATTTTTAAAATAACTATTAAGATTAATGTGAAATCATGTTAGGTATTATATTATTTTAAATCAATCCCTATGACAAGTTATGTTTGGTTTTACTCTTCATTTGGGATGCTATTCTAGACTAAAGAAAATAACAGCAGAGTACAAGTAATGAATTTAATTTTGAGTTCTGAAACAAATATTTCAAAGACCCCTTTCTTCCTCCTCCCATCGTCCTCAGCAATTCTTGGGGGAATCTAGGAAGAGTACTTATTTTTCATAGCATTGCCCAAAATCCACCCTAGCATTTTTAAATTCAGCCTTTCTCTTTCTAGAGGCAGTGGATCTACTCATTGACTGGTAGCAACTTTCTTCTGGCTAGTTCTAGGGAGTGAGTGGGGCTGAACTTAATGAACTTGTAGGCTGTGGTTGGAAGAGTTAGAAAGCAGCCACAAGGCATGTCAGTTACCTTCTAGCTGCTGTAGTGCCAAGTGGAGGAAAGGCTGGATGGAGATAGGCACCCTGCATTATTTGTTCCTCAGTTCTGGGGGTCCCAGAGTTATTGCAGCACATAGAAGAGAAGGGGCAAGTCTCCTTCAGGAATAGCAAGTAGCCTCTTGTAAGAGACTTTCTTACTGTCTTTTATTTTACTTTTTAATCTTCTTGGTACTTTATTTTGTAAGAGAAAAGGGTTGTTTTTAAATGACTGTTTCATTCTTGGGCAAGAAAGGGATTCATTTCAGTGAACCAAAATGACATACTTCTGAATGGTTCTGTTAGTAGCTAGAGGTATTTTAAGAATCCGGAAATGGGTGGTTTAGAGAACAACAATGACAATTTTCAAAGATGTTGTTATTCTGAAGGCCCAGTTTGCATGTATCTTCTACTGATTACATGGGAATATTAAAAACACAACAATCTCTTTGGGAGTGATAAATTCATGGCAGACAGATGGGAGTAAATATTTTCACCAAATTTTAACCTCTCCTTCACCACCCTTAATTTAAAATTTTTGTGTTGTTTTTATATTCACAAACTATATAAGAATTGAACTAGTAAACATTTTCAACAATTTTGAAAGCATTTTTAGACTTTCTTCCTTGCCAATTCTTGGTTCACATCTTTATGTTCTTAACTCGTACTTATATTAATATTTCGTCTAAAACATAACATATTTTATAAGACAGATTTGTGTGTTATTTTGTATTTGACTACGTTATTATAAGTACATATTATTCCAACTAACTTGTTTCTTATAAGCTATATTATTCCAGAGTTTTGGCAAATCATTTTGGATACCTGTACCTACTATTTATTAAGCAGTGTTCGAAAAACTATCTCCTATGTTCTGAGAATACAGAGATAAATGGACTGTCCCTAACCTCGAGAATGCATGATTTGAGGGCCAAGTTTTGAAATTTTTTTATACAAGAATTTCTTTCTCTAATCATGGCTTCTCTTGTTAATATGCTTTGTTTTATCTATTTTAGCAATTATTTCATTCTGTTAATCTGTTAATTGATGGAAACTTTGATATGAATATGCATAGGCTTTTCTTTACAGTATATTTCTTAGAACTGGTTCATTAGCTCCATATCATAGAAAGCAGCTGTGGCCCTGAACCCATATATTGGACCTCTCCTCTGAGCTGATGACTGCATTTTAGGTCAAGAACTTAGAATGTACCTCTGATAAAGTTAGGGCTCTGAGTCCCGTTCCCTTGTGAGCCAATTATCTTCACATGACTTGTGAAGACCTCACATCTTGATCTTCTGTGAATGATATTTGTGAATGTCCCACTGGTTGCATGGGAAGCAAGTGAAAGAGTTGAGTATTGCCCAAATCTACGTTCACTGGTGTAAAAACAAACCAAAGCTCAGGTCCTTAGTCAGAGGAGTCATTTTTATTTAACCATGAGGCGCTCTGCACAGTTTTAATAAGACATGGTTAGTGTTTTCTGGATGAATAAATGAATTTGGCCTATAGCCTGTGCTATGTTAGGGTCTAAGGGACGTGGTAAGCCCGTCTGCATTAGAGGGAAAGGGACCACCATGGGTGGACGTTACACAAGTGGTTGCTTCCACTGTGGGGGTTAAGAAGCAAAGTAGGTTGCTAACATGAGAGAATATAAGCACATATCACTGATCCCAGCCCTGAAACACAGCACAGGAAAGTTATAATAACAACGCTGCAAGACCTTTTCATTGTCAGAGGGGCAGGTCTGTAGAGAAACCCTGCCTCATCTCTGCTCTCTGCTTTTCTCTTTCTGACACATCTCACACTGTATTGTTATAACTAGTTTGTCTACTTCCCCTTCTAAATTCTAAAGCTCCTTGAGGGCAACAGCCCAGTGATTCCAGTGTCTGACCTGGTAGGTGTCTGACTTAGTAGGCTCTCAGTCATGTGTGTGGACTACATGGATAGTGAACAGGGACTCTGAGAAGTAAGATGTCAGCTGGTTAGAGGAAGACAAAACTGGAAAGTCTCCATAGAATTGGTGATGACAGCTGAAAGGAGCTTCAAAGAAGGCCTAAGGAAAAATGACATCTGTAGTAAGGTGTGTGTTGGAGGCTGGAAGGGAGCCAGCGGCAAGAGCAGTGCTGAGGAGAGCTCTGACCACAGTGCAGGGAAGTACAAGGTTCATGTAGTGGCCTCTGGGGTTGAAGTCAGCACTGAGTGGACTGAAGACCTCAGGAAGCCAGAGTGGTGAGAGCCCAGGAACCAGCAGCCAGAGCAGCAATGCAGGTTGGAGGAGGCCAAGACCCACTAGAAATATCCCTACAGGAATGGATGGAAATCACATTGCCCAAATACTGAGGGGATCGATGTGCTGGGGACTTTCACAAACAGAATCTCAATCACCCCTTTTAACAACCCAATGTATCAGTATTATTACACTCATACAGATGAAATTGAAGCTCATAAACTTGCCTGAGGACACAACTAGGGAGTGTTAGGACTGGGCTTTAAACCCAAATTGTATGACTCCATGTTCAATGCTGCTTTCATTGCAACACACATGCTTAGGCTAACCTACCTAAGCATTACTTGGACAAGAAGGTGGATATCTCTGTCTCTGGGAGACAGCTTTGAAGAAACTGAGGTAGTATCTTCTGGGAGACAGAGGCTACATACTCTCAGTGACAAGTGAGTAGTGGTTTCAGGGTTCCACATGGAGACTCACGTGTCAAAGAACATAGTCTTCTCTGTCACTCATTGGCCAGTAGGGTTTAAGAATAGAGTTACATTCAGGGGCCCAGCAAAAGGCAGAAGCAAGGTTGGACCACCCCTCTTCCCTGGGAGGAACAACTTTAAGGGAGCAAAACAGCACCATATGGTGGAATCCGGAGCTGGTTACACTGAGCCTGGCTCCCTGGCGAGGCCAGTGCATTTCCACAAGAGCAAGAGCACCTGAGAATCTGTGCAACAGACCCCTCCCCCAGAAGACCAGCAGGAACAACTGGTTGGCACCAAGTTTACCAGTCATAGAGAACTGCAAAACTTCAGCCTTGGGAAAAACAGTATATAGTATTTGTTGTTTTTTTATTACTCTTTGGTCTTTCAGGGTTTTTTTTTTTCAGTTATGTTCTTATTTTTTCATTCTTTTTTAATTTTTATTTTTATATATACTTTATACACACAAATGTTATTTTTGCCTTCCTCTCATTGTATTGTATTTTGGTATGTATATAAATTTTTCTTTCTTTCCTATGTTGTAATCTAGTTTCTTTTAACATACAGACCAAAATACACCCAGGATCTAGTTTATTATTTTGTTCTGTTTTGTTTCTTGTTTGATTTTTTCTTATATTGTTTTGTTTTTTTCTTCTGGGTTGTTTTGTTTGGTTTTTTTTTTATGTTGTTGTTGTTACTGTCTTTTCTCTCTATTTCTTCTGTTCTTTTCAGGACATAATGATGAGACAGAGAGATGCATCCCAAAAGAAAGAACAGGAGGTAATACTCACTGCTAGGGATTTAATCAATACAGAAATAAGTAAGGTGTCTGAACTAGAATTTAAAACAACAATTATAAAGATACTAGCTGGGCTTGAATAAAGCATAGGAGACACTAGAGAATCCCTTACTATAGAAATAAAAGAACTAAAATCTAATCAGGCCAAAACTAAAAATGCTATTACTATGGTGCAGTCACAAATGGAGGCTCTAACAGCAAGGATAAAGGAGGCAGAAGAGTCAGTGATATAGAAGACAAAATGATGGAAAATGGAAGCTGAGAAGAGAGAAAGACAACTACTGGATCACGAAGTGAGACTTGGAGAACTCAGTGATTCCATAAAGAAAAATACTATCTGGATAATAGGGGTCCCAGAAGATGAAGAGAGAGAGAGTCAGAAAGTTTATAGCTGAGAACTTCCCTAATCTGAGGAAGGAAACAGGCAGTCAAGGCTCAGAGAACTCCCCTCAGAATCAATAAAAATACATCAACACCTCAACATATAATAGTGAAGCTTGCAAATTTCAGAGATAAAGAGAAAATCCTGAAAGCAGTTTGGGACAAGAGGTCCTTAACCTATAAGGGTAGAAACATAAGACTGGCAGAAGACCTGTCCACAGAGACCTGACAGGCCAAAAAGGACTGGGATGATATATTCAATGTGCTAAATGGGAAAAATATGCAGCCAAGAATACTTTATCCAGCTGGACTGTGATTCAGAATAAACGAGAGACAGAGTTTGCAAGACAGACAAAAATTAAACGGACTCATGAACACTGAACCAGCTCTGCAGGAAATATTAAAGGGGATCCTTTGAATGAAGAGAGAGCCCAAAAGGAACATAGACCAGAAAGGAACAGAGACAATATACAGTAATAGTCACTTTACAGGTAATACAGTGGCACTAAATTCATATCTTTCAATAATTACCCTGAATATAAATGGGCTAAATGCCCCAATCCAAAGTCACAGAGTATCAGATTGGATAAAAAAGCAAGACCCGTCGATATGCTGTCTGCAAGAGACTCATTTTAGACCCAAAGACACCTCCAGATTTAAAGTGAGGGGGTAGAAAGCCCTTTATCATGCTAATGGACATCAAAAGAAAGCTGGGGTGCCAATCCTTATATCAGACAAATTAGATTTTAAACCAAAGACTGTAATAAGAGATGAGGAAGGACACTATATCATAATTAAAGGGTCTATCCAATAAGAAGATCTAACAGTTGTAAATATTTATGTCCCTAACACATGATAAGCCAATTATATAAGCCAATTAATAACAAAATCAATGAGACACATTGATAATAATGCAATAATAGTAGGGGACTTTAAACCCCCCTCACTGCAATGAACAGATCATCTAAGCAGAAGAGCAACAAGGAAATAAGAGTTTTGAATGACACACTGGACCAGATGGACTTCACAGATATATTCAGAACCTTCCATCCTAAAGCAAAAGAATACACATTCTTCTCAAGTGTACATGGAACATTATCCAGAATAGATCACATACTGGGTCACAAATCAAGTCTCAACCAGTACCAAAAGATTGGGGTCATTTCCTGCATATTTTCAGATCACAATGCTTTGAAACTGGAACTCAATCACATGGAAAGAACTCAAATACATGGAGGCTAAAGAGCAGCCTACTAAACAATGAATGGGTCAACCAGAAAATTAAAGAAGATTTAAAAAAATTCATAGAAACAAATGAAAATAAAACCACAACTGTTCAAAATCTTTGGGATACAGCAAAGGCAGTCCTAAGAGGGAAGTATGTAGCAATACAAGCCTTTCTCAAGAAACAAGAAAAGTCTCAGATATATAACCTAACCTTACACCTAACGGAGCTGGAGAAAGAACAGCAAATAAAGCCTAACCCTAGCAGAAGAAGAGAAATAATAAAGATAAGAGCAGAAATCAATGAAGTAGAAACCAAAAGAACAGTAAAACAGATCAACAAAACTAGGAGCTGGTTCTTTGAAAGAATTAATAAGATTGATAAGCCCCTGGCCAGACTTATCAAAAAGAAAAGAGAAAGGACCCAAATAAATAAAATCATGAACTAAAGAGGGGAGATCACAACCAACATGAAAGAAATACAAACAATTATAAGTACATATTATGAGCAACAATATGCCGAATTTGGCAATCTGGAAGAAATGGATACATTCCTAGAAATGTATAAACCACCAAAACTGAACCAGGAAGAAATGAAAAACCTGAACAGACCCATAGCCAGCAAGGAAATTGAAGCAGTAATAAAAAATCTCCCAACAGGGGCGCCTGGGTGGCACAGCGGTTAAGCGTCTGCCTTCGGCTCAGGGCGTGATCCTGGCGTTATGNGAAGAGTCCACGTCTGGATGGCTTCCCAGTGGATTCTACCATACATTTATAGAAGAGTTAATACCTATTCTTCTGAAACTGTTTCAAAAAATAGAAATGGAATGAAAACTTCCAAACTCGTTCTATGAAGCCAGCATTAACTTGATCCCAAAACCATACAAAGACTCCACCAAAAAGGAGAATTACAGACGAATATCCCTGACATCTGTAAATCAATCACTGTGATACACCACATTAATAAAAGTAAGGACAAGAATGATATGACCCTCTCGATAGATGCAGAAAAAGCATTTGACAAAAATACAGCATCCTTTCTTGATAAAAACTCTCTGCAGTGTAGGGATAGAAGGAACATACTTCAATATCATAAAAGTCATATATGAAAAACCCACAGTGAATATCATCCTCAATGAGGAAAAACTGAGAGCTTTTCCCCTAAGGTCAGGAAAAAGACAGAGATGTCCATTCCCACAACTGTTGGTTCAACGTAGTACTGGAAATTCTAGCCTCAGCAATCAGACAACAAAAAGAAATAAAAGGCATTAGGGCACCTGGGTAGCTCAGTTGGTTAGGTGTCTGCCTTCAGCTCAGGTCATGATCCTAGAGTCCTGGGATTGAGCCCCGCATCGGGCTCCCTTTCCTTCTGCCTGCCACTTTCTGTTCTTGTGCTTTCTCTCTTTCTCTGTCAAAATAAATAAATATAATCTTTTAATAAATAAATAAATAAATAATAAATGGCATCCAAATCAGCAAAGAAGTCAAACTTTCACTCTTCACAGATGACATGATACTCTATATAGAAAACCCAAAATATTCCGCCCAAAAATTGCTAGAACTGATACAGGAATTCAGCAAAATGGCAGGAGATAAAATCAGTGCACAAAAGTCAGTTGCATTTCTATGCACAAACAGTGAAGCAGAAGAGAAATCAAGGAGTTGATCCCTTTTATAATTGCACCAAAAGCCATAAGACACCTAAGAATAAACCTAACCAAAGAGATATAGGACCCGTACTCTGAAAACTGTAGAATCTTTATGAAACATATTGAGGAAAACACAAAGAAATGGAAAAACATTTCATGCTCATGGATTGGAAGAACAAATATTGTTAAAATGTCTATGCTACCCAAAGCAATCTACACATTCAGTGCAATCCCTATCAAAATACCATCAGCATATTTCATAGAACTGGAACAAACAATCCTAAAATTTGTGTGGAACCACAAAAGACCCCAAAAAGCCAAAGGAATGTTGAAAAGGAAAATCAAAGCCAGAGGCATCACAATTCTGGACTTCAAACTGTATTACAAAGCTATAATTATCAAGATAGGATGGTACTGGCACAAAAACAGACACACAGATCAGTGGAACAAAATAGAGGACCCATGGACACCTGGGTGGCTCAGTCAGTTGAGCAGCTGCCTTCGGCTCAGGTCATGATTCCAGGGTCCTGGGATCAAGCCCTACGTCAGGCTTTCTGCACAGCGGGGAGCCTGCCTCTCTTTCTCCCTCTGCCTGCTGCTCCCCCTGTTGTGCTCTTTCTCTCTCTCTCTCTATCAAAAAAAAAAAAAAAAAAAAAAAGAAAAGAATAGAAAACCCAGAAATAGACCCTCTACTCTAGGGTCAACTAATCTTCAATAAAGCAGGAAAGAATATCCAATGGAAAAAAAAAAAAAACAGTCTCTTCAACAAGTGGTGTTGGGAAAATTGGACAGCCATATGCAGAACTGGACCACTTTCTTACACCATACACAAAAACAAATTCAAAGTGGAAGAAAGATCTAAATGTGAGACAGGAATCCATCAAAATCCTAGAGAATGCAGGCAGCAACCTCTGTGACCTCAGCTGCAGCACCTTCTTTGCTAGACACATCTCCAAAAGCAAGAGAAACAAAAGCAAAAATGAACTATTGGGACTTCATTGAGATAAAAAGCATTTGCATAGTCAAGGAAAGAATCAACAAAACTGAAAGGCAACTGACAGAATGGGAGAAGATATTTGAAAATGTCTTATCAGATAAAGGGCTATTATCCAAAATCTATAAAGCACTTATCAAACTCAACACCCAAAAAACAAAACCATTTAAGAAATGGGCAGAAGACATGAATAGACATTTCTCCAAAGAAGGCATCCAAATGGCTAATAGACACATGACCAAAGAAGACATCCAAATGGCTAATAGACACATGAAAAAATGCTCAAAATCACTCCACATCAGAGAAATACAAATCAAAATCACAATGAGATACTACCTCACACCAGGCTAAAATTAACAACTCAGGAAACAACAGATGTTGGTGAGGATGCAGAGAAAGGGAATCCCTCTTACACTGCTGGTGGGAAAACAAATTGATGCAGCCACTGTGGAAAACAGTATGGAGGTTCCTCAGAAAGTTAAAAATAGAAGTACCCTACAACCTAGCAATTGCCTACTAGGTACTTATCCAAAGGATACAAACATAGTGATGGGAAGGGGCTCAAACACCCCAATATTTATAGCAGCAATGTCCACAATGACCAAAATATAGAAAAAGCCCAGATGTCCATCCACAGGTAAATGAATAAAGATGTGGTGTGAGTATGTGTGTGTTTGTGTTTATGTGTGTGTGTGTGTGTGTGTAATGGAATATTATTACTCAACCATCAAAAAGAATGAAATCTTGCCATTTGCAATGACATGGCATCTAGAAGGTATTAAGCTAAGTGAAATAAGTCAGAGAAAGACAAATACCATATGATTTCACTCATATGTGGAATTTAAGAAACAAAACAGATGAACATTGGGGGAAGGGTAGGAAAAATAAAATAAGATAGAAACTGAGAGGGAGGCAAACCACAGTAGACGCTGAACTCTAAGAAACAAACTAAAGGTTGCTGGAGGGGAGATGGGTGGGGAGAAGGGATAATTAGGTGATGGGCATTAAGGAGGGCACATGATGTAAGAGCACTGGGTGTTACATGCAACTGATGAATCACTAAATTCTACCTCTGAAACTAATTTTAAAAAAGACTTAAACTGTTCAATCTTCTATGCTAATAACAGCAGTTACAGACCTTTTCATTCAAGGTATATATGCCGTTTTAGCAGAAAACAAAAAAGAAAACATTTGTTGCTTAAAAAAAAAGAAATAGCCCCCTTGTTCATTTCAGAATTTCCTGAGCACCCACTACTATACAACAATTAGAGGCTTAGAGATAATACATCAGTCTATGACTTCAAAGAGCTTACATGTTTCCATGTATAGCTAAATCAGAGTTAAATGCTTGCTGCGTAGAAGTACAAATAATATAGCAATGTAGCTCAGGGAAACAGTTTATCCTAACAGCACCTCAAGAGTCGGGGTGTAATAATGACTCTCATTTTAGTGGTAACTTGAACCCTAAAGGATGAGAAAGATCAAGTTTGAGAGACCTGAGAAAAAAAATGGTTCCACCATGGCCTTGCTAAAAAGTCTTTTGGTATTTTTTAGGATGTATAGCTCAGTGTTAAAGAGTCAGCTTCAAACCAAATTACCTGCATCACTGGCTTCTGCTACTTGCTTGGACAAGTCATTGGTCTCTATGTGCTTCAGTTTTCTCAGCTGCAAAATGGGGATAATAATGGTTCCTACATTTTTCAGGTTGTTATGAGGAACTAAATCCATCAATACATGTGAAAAGTATGTGAAACATTGCCTGATACATGGTTTTATGTAAGCCTTAGCTACTATTATTCTCAATACTTCTTAATTTTTTTAAATCTAAAACAGGGGTAACAATACTGGCCCCACCGATTTGTTGTCAGGATTTAATGAGATAGTTTATATTAAGTACCTGGCACATAGTAAACATTAAACATGAGTTCCCTTTCTACTTTCTTAAGAGAAAATTCATTTCCTCAGTTTAAAATAGTAATATGCACACAAAAAATGTTAGCTTAGAGGTTGCCTTTTGAAAATTGTCACAGTAAAGCTTTAGAAACTTGTAAGCATACCAATAAAAGAATTGGCTCAAGTTTTGCTGGGCAATGTATTATTTATACCCGAGTTCTAAAGTTTATCAAGTTTCCAAAATTGACATGGCAATTTCCACTCAGTGAATCCTTTAAAGAGTCTTATTTATGTCATCATTTCAGAATAAAGCAATCCTATCGATATCTATAAAGCTTTGCAACACTCATTTCTTCCACCCACTCTAACGTCTTTAAAGTCTGTAAGCTTGTCAAGAAACTGTTGTTTTTCATTTCACTTTGGAACTCTCCAAAGCTAATGAATGAGAAGGCTGCATTAAAGGGCATTTATAATAACAGTAATAAAACTCTCGTACGTTTGGAGATAAACCAGCTTTAAAAACGAGTTTTGGCTGTAAACTTATTCTTTCACATTAGCATATATTTTGAAAGGGGCCCCCACAAAGCCATGCAAATGTTTCAGTGTGGGCAGTAGCATTTTTTATTATTTTTTAATAGACTTTATTTTTAGAGCAGTTTTAATTTCACAGCAAATTAAGCAAAATATACAGAGATTTCCCAAAAAACTCACCCCCCACCGACATGCATAGCCTCTCCCATTATTAGCCTCTCCCACCTGAGTGTACATTTATTTCAATTGATGAACTTCCACTGACACATCAAGATTATCCAAAGTCCATAGTTTCCATTTGGGTTCACTTTGGTGTTGTAAATTCCATGGATTTGGACAAATTTATAATGACATGTATACACCATTATAGTATCATACAGAATAGTTTTATTGTGCTAAACATTCTGTGCTCTGCCTATTCATCCCTGCCCCTGGCCAACCTCTGACAACCACTGATTTTTTTACTATCTCTATAGTTTTACCTTTCCCAGAATGTCATGTAGTTGGAATCATACAGTATGTAGTCTTTTCAGACTGACTTCTTTCACTTAATAATATGCATTTAAGGTTCTTCCATGTCTTTTTATGGTTTAAGAAATTATTTAATTTTAGCATTGAATAATATTCCATTGTTTAATGTACCACAGTTTATTCATCCATTCACCTACTGAAAGACATCTTGTTGCTTTCAAGTTTTAGCTATTATGAAAAAAACCTTCTACTATCATCTGAGTACTGGTTTTTGTGTGGACTTGTTTTTACCTACTTTGGATAAATACCAAGGAACACAATTGCTGAATCATATGTAAGGGTATGTTTAGTTTTGTAAGAAGCTGCCAAACTGCCATCCCAAGTGGCTATCCCATTTTGATTTCCCTCTAGCAGTGAATGAGAGAGTTCCTATTGTTCTACCTCCCTGTCAGCATTTAATGTCATCAGTGTTCTGGATTGGGGCCATTCTAATAGGTGTGTAGTGATAGCTCATTGTGCAATTTACATTTTCTGGATGACATATCATGTGGAGGATCTTGTCATATTCTTATTGTCTATATATCTTTTTCGGTGAGGTGTCACCCATTTTTTAAATTCTTTTTTTGTCTTCATATTTGGAGTTTTAAGAATTCTTCGTATGTTTTAGATCATTGTCCTGTATCAAATGTGTCTTTACAAATATTTTCTCCCAGTCTATGGCTTTACTTTTCATTCTCTTGTCTGAAAATTTTAATTTTAATGAAGTCCAAATTATCAATTCTTTCTTTTATAAATAGTGCCTTTGGGTGGTCTCTAAAAATTCATTGCCAAACCCGTTGTCATCTAGATGTTTTGTATGTTATTTTCTAGGAGTTTTACAGTGTCTTAAATTTATTTCTATGATCCATTTTGAGTTAATTTTTTTTGAGGGGTATAAGGTCTGTGTCTAGAGTAATTCTTTTCCTACATGTGGATTTCCAGTTTTCCCAGCACTGTTTGTTGAAAAGACTATCTTTGCTCCATTGTGTTGCCTTTGCTCCTTTGTCAAAAATCAGTTGGCTGTATTTTTGTGGTCTATTTCTGAGTTCTCTGGTCTGTTCTATTGATCTATTTGTTTATTCTTTCACCTGTAATACATGGTCTTGATTACTGTTGTTTTGTAGTCAGATAGTGTCAGTTTTCCAACTTTGTTTTTCTCCTTTAATATTGTGTTAACTATTCTGGATCTTTTGCCTTTCCATATAGACTTTAGAATCAGTTTGTCAATATCCATACAATAACTTGCTGGGATTTTTATTGGTATTATGTTGAATGTTAGATGCCAGTTGGGAAGAACTGGCATCCTAATAATATTGTCTTCCTGCCCATGAACAAAATAATTCTCCATTTATTTAGTTCTTGTTTGATTTTTTTCTTCAGAGTTTTGTAGTTTTTTTCAAATAGATCTTGTACGTATTTTATTAGATTTATACCTGAATATTTCACTTTTGGGGATGATAAGGTAAATGATATTGTGTTTTCAATTAAAAAATCCATTTGTTTATTGATGCTATATGGGAAAGTGATTGACTTGTATATTAACCTTGAGTCTTACAACTTTGCTATATCACTTATTAGTTCCAGGGGTGTTCTTTGTCAGTTCTTTCATATTTTCTTCATAGATGATCATGTCATCTGCAAACAAAGACAATTTTATTTCTTCCTTCCCATTCTAGTTATCTTTTATTTCTTTTCCTTATCTTATTGTATTAGCTAGGACTTTCAATACAATCTTGAAAAGAAATGGTAAGGAGGATCATTATCACCTTTTTCCTGATCTTAGTGGAAAAGCTTTAAGTTTGTCCTCATTAAATGTGATTTTAATCATAGGTTTTTTGTAGATATTTTTATCAAGTTGGAGTTCTCCTCTATTCCTAGTTTCCTGAGAGCTTTCATCATGAATGGGTGTTGGATTTTGTTAAATGCTTTTTCATTATGTGATTTTTCTTTTTTAGTTTGCTAATGTGATAGATTATATAAATTTTATTTTGAATGTTGAACCAGCCTTGCATACCTGTAGTAAACCCCTTTTGATTGTGATGTATAACTCTTTTTAAACATTGTTGGATTTGATTTGCTAATATTTTGTTGTGAATTTTTGTATGTATGGTTATGAGAGATGTTGGTGTATGTATAGTTTTCCTTTAATGTCTTTGTCTACTTTTGGTATTATGATAATTCTGGCCTCATAGAATGAATTAGGAAGTATTACCTCTGCTTCCAGCTAAGAAGGAGAGTTCTAAAAGAGGCTGCAGAGAAGTGGTATAATTTCATCCTCAAGTGTTCAGTAGAATTCACCAGTGAATCTACTTGGTGCTTTCTATTTTGAAAAGTGATAAATTATTGATTCAATTTCTTTAATAGATAATGGCCTATTCATATTGTGTATTTCTTCTTTGTGTGAGTTTTGGCAGATATTGTCTTTCAAGAAATTGGTCCATTTCATCAAGGTTGTCAAACTTGTGGGCATAAAGTTGCTCATAGAATTCCTTGATTATCCTTTTAATGTCCATGGGTTCTGTAGCGATGTTCTCCCTTTCATTTCTGATTTTAGTAGTTTGTATACTTTCTCATTTTTTTCTTAGTCAGCTTTGCTAGAGGTTTATCAATAATGGTGTACAGTTTTACACTTATGGTGAGCATTGCAAAATGTATATAAAGGTCAAATCGCTATGTTGTACACCTGAAACTAAAACAATATTGCATGTTAACTATTCTTCAATTAAAAAAAATAATACAGGTCATGAAAAACCTGGAGAGGAAAGTAGGGAAGCAGTTTAATTTTAGTTTAGGGCATTATGCTAAGTGAAATAAGTCAGATAGAGAAGGACAAACAGTCTATGGTATCAATAAATCTAAAAAAGCCAAATTTAGGGGCACCTGGGTGGCTCAGTTGGTTAAGCGACTGCCTTCAGCTTAGGTCATGATCCCAGGGTGCTGGGATCAAGCCCAGCATTGGGCCCTTTGCTTAGCAGGGAGTCTGCTTCTCCACCTGCATCGGCTCCTCCCCCTGCTTGTCCTTTCTCCCTCCCTCCCTCCCTCTCTCTCTCTCTCAAATAAATAAAATCTTAAAAAAAAAAAAAGCCAAACTTATAGACACAGAAAATAGAATGGTGGTTATCAGGGGATGGGAGGGTGGGGGAAAAGGGGATATACTGGTCAAAGAATACAAACTTCCAGTTATAAGATGTATGAGTTCTGGGGATCTAATATACAACATAAAGATTACAGTTAATAATACTATGTTATGTACTTGAAAGTTGCCAAGAGAATAGGTCTTAAATGTTCTCACCACAGGCACACAAATGGTAATTATGTGACATGACAGAGGTATTAGTTGACACTATGGTGGTAATTGTCTTTGCAATATCTAAGTGTAGCTAATCAACATGTTATGCACCTTAAACTTACACAGTGTTATATGTCAATTATGTCTCAATAAAGCTGAAAAGGAATCTTATTTCCTTCTCTTTCATCATCTGAAAAATGAGATTAATAAGTCTCACTTCACAGGATTCTCATAAGAATTAGAGGTGATGCATATAAAGAAACCAATACCTAATGAGATTTCAGAACGGACAGCTCATCCTTATGACTGATGTGTGCCATCACCTGAAAAGGCAGGCAGGGCAGTTATTTCCATTCTACAGATATTGCTACTAAAATTCAGGGAAGGTCAAAACAGAAGATCCAATCACTAGTAGGTAGTAACTTAGATTTGCATCTAAGTCTTTTGATTTTCAGCCCAATTTTCTTTCTCCTGTCTATTGCATCTCTCCTTTCCACCTCACTGCACATGGAAACAGGGAACTGGTCTGACGATGAAGTACTGGAAGAGGAAGAGTTGATGTTTCTGCCTGTTTGCTCAAGTATATCTATGCACTTGAGCCAAAGAAGTGGGTAATTGTGAACTAGAAGCTCCCTTGCACTTTTTGCCTGCTTACCTTTGGCTCTTATTCCTGGGGGGCTTAAAGTGTAGGCAGTGTCTATATCTGCTGAGGCACATGATTTCCCCCCAATACACTAAGTATTTGTGTAGTCTACTGCCTTTGTTCCTTTTGTTAGTTGCTTCGGAAATATACTTCCCCATTGCATTCTTGGCCCTGTAAAACAAAACAAACACTCTACAAAACAAAAACCCTGGGCAGATCAAATATTACTTCTTCACTGTAGCTTCTCCTTACCTCTCCCAAAGAGAAGTGATTGCTTCCTCATCTGTGTTATCTTTGCATATGTACTTACTCAGTCTTTTGGTGAACCTATGTTTCTGGACTGTGAAATTCACAAATGCTTCTCAGTTCTCCCCTCCCCGTTAGGTGGGATATATGGCTAAACAGGGCTGAAGATTGGTATTTCCCTTCTCAAAGGTTAGTTAGGCTCTAATAAAACTCTAGCAGGTTAAACCCTGGTTAAACAGTTTCTCTTGAGGGATGACCTTGTTAAGAAGAACAGACCGCTCTGATATATTTTTAAATGGCTTCTTTCCCCTCCCCTGCTGGTTGAGTCCCCAGAGGCAAAACTCACAAAAGTATGAAGACCCACCCCCACCCCTCTACTTCCCATGATTAGGTCTCTGTGGAGTGTTTGACTCTCAGATCTGTCCACACTGAGCCTCCAGCAATTCATCAATTATATTTCAGGTTTTTCTTATCCTGGCGCTGGTTCCCATGGAGGTTTTTGGTTCAGTAAGTTGTGATTCTCTGTATCTGCCTTTCTGTCTCTCCAGTTTTGGGGCAGCAGTTTGCCCTGTGACCTTACCTGTCTTAAGGATCTAAGATCTGTTGCTTTTACAGTTTGTTCAGGTTTTTACTTTTTAGAGTGGAGTGGCAGTTTCCAAGTCCTTATGTGCCAGACCAGAAACCAGAAGTCAGCAGTAATATTTTAAATTCCAAATCTATTCCACCTATTTTTCTCATTCTGCATTTCAGATATTTTTAAAAGGAAATCAACATTTTGCCCTTTGGAAGAAGGACAAATGCCCTTTTTTGTACCATTTGCTAGATTCATTCCTCTCTATGAATCATCATCTTCAAGCCCTTTTGCTTGCTTTTCATTCTTTTTGTCAAAATTTTTCTTAGAAAAGTCTCTGTTATCAGTGGTTGAGTAGCATGGAAGAACCAGAAACTATCTGAACTAGGAGTGATTTTAAAGATCACTTAGTAGAACTACACTTGGATGCTTAAAACTCTTCTATAACAATCCTGACAAGCTGACACCACCTGCTTGTACATGTTAGTGGTATAGAACTCACCACCACCTATTACCAGTCTACTGAACAAGCACAGTTCATGGAATATAATCAAAATACAGCTTTTTACTTCCCATTGTCACTTTAAAATGTATTTGGTGGGAGAATCTTTCTCCAGCCTCTAAACAGAAACCTGGCAGAACCCATGATGTTTCTGGTTACTCATAGTTAACACACAGTGCTATAGTCTTTTTAAGTCACAAAAGAGCATTCTTAATTTTATAATTAAATATTCAATTCAGTATGTTTGTTAATGCTTTAGTTTTTTTACAAGGCACAGATCTCTTTCTACACTACCTATTCCAGCAAAGACCTTTAGTAGGGGTGATCTGCCCTCCCTAGCTAGTCTTGGTCTTAGACCCTTCTGGAGTTGGAGTTCAGGAAGAGAGAGGGGGAAAGGGAGCAGAAAATTCTCACTTCACAGAATTACCATAAAGCTACTGAAATCAAACTTTAGAGCTCTTAATTTGCTAAGGCCCCTTCCAAGGCCTTCTAGCTAATTTTGTATTTGTGATGTTTTCCTCTTTTTCTCAAAGAGAGCTTCTCAAATTCTGTGTTTAGTACCTCACAAAATCTGGATCTGCCCATTTGTCTCCAGTACTGCCTTAAGTCCATGGTCCATGGTTCTGATTAATGATTAAACTTGATGACTCCTGAGTAGGTGGAGTTGGTACATTCTTCAACAGCTCTTCTGCTGGGCCCCTCTGAGATGAGTCTCAAGATGCCAGAATTTTCACTCTTTGGCTGGTTGCTCTTCCTCCCTCTTCAATTTCTGATTTTCCAGTGGTCTTCCCTAACCAAACCCTGTACTGGACTCCCCTCACTCTCCAACATAAGTCTTCTTAAGCAGAATATTATAACAAGTTTCACATGTGTTCTCTGGGCTTCTTGTACCTTTGACCCACCATTGGAGAAAGGGCATATTCATTCAACATAAAGAATCTCTTTTTGTACTACCTCCTAAAACTATCCCCCAAAAAGGTATTCACGTCCTAATCCTCAGAAGTTGTGAATGTTACCTTATATGGCAAAAATGACTTTGCAGATATGATTAAGTTAAGAATTTTGAGATGAAAATATTATCCTGGATTAATCAAGTAGGCCCTAAATGTAATCACAAGTGTTATGAGAGAAAGACAGAAGGAGATTTGCCTACATAGGAGAAGGCAATGTGATGATGAATGCAGAGATTGGAATGATTTTCTTTGAAGATGAGGGAAGGGGCCACCATTTAAGAAATGCAGGTGGCTACCAGAAGCTGGAAAAGACCAAGTAATGACCAAGAGTGTCTGGAAGGAAACTACACTGTCAATATTTTGACTTTAGCTTAATGAGTCTGATTTCAGACTTCTGACCTCCAGAATTCTAAGACCATATATTTATGCTGTTTTAAGCATAAGTTTGTGGTTATTTTTTAGAGCAGCAATAGAAAACTAATAGACCCTTCAAATAGTTGAGGAGCTTCTTGAGACCCTTGATGAAGAAGTCATGTTGCGCAGAAGGGTTGGGGCTCCTGTTTAAAGATATTTAAGCAAAGAATAGTGGCCCTTCCTAGTCCCCCAACACCACCTAACTTAATTAAACATTCTAAAAATGGTTCCTTATGTTTTGTTGTTGTTGTTTGCTTTTTTGTTCTTTCTTTTTCTTTTTTGGATTTTGTTCTTTGTTTTTCGAGGTGCGTTATCCCAACTAAGGCCTACCAATTATATTTTATTAACTCAAATGCTTACTCTGCCTGGTTTTTGGGGCCTTTGTCAGCTCTAGGAAAATAAAAATAAAGGCAAACAAAAATACTGATGGCACCAGTACATGGGTCCACTGCTCTAGACAGCTCCAAAGTTCTTTTAACTGAAATTTACTTCTTTTGTTCTAAGAAGTTCAGCAGACTGCATTACTGCCTTCTGCCAAAGAGCTTTAAATAATCCCTGCCCCACACTATTTTTGGTATCCAGGACAATAGATTATTATAGGCAAAAGAGAAAATTCAGGGCAGTACTCCAAAAATAGGACTTCTCATTTTTGAAATGAATTATCTCTTACTTGGTCCCAGGGTATCTTGCAGGTACAAAAAGAAAAAAAATTACCCAAGGGAGCAAAGCAAGGACCTTGATGGTATTTTGCAGTAACAAGTTTGGGTTGATTCTATTTTGTTCATTCTTTAAGTTTGATAAATGTCTGTGTTCATTTGCATAACTACATTTTACCATGTTCCTCCAATAACTGGATACTCTGGCAATTTCAACTTAGTACTCTTAATATAGCTTTATTTTCTTAGCAAAGCACAGAATGCTAAGAAAATTTCAAGCAGCAGCATCTGTGCTCTCTGTCTTCCTATAGAAATTATATTATTTTTGTTTTAATAGATGTATGAATTTATATGCATATTATTATACCATTTGCAAACAAAGATACAGCAGTGACATAACAACTCCAGAGTAAACCAGTGTTATGCTAAACACTTTTGTTGGTGTCTCTAATTATTCTATATATAGACAAGTTACATTTCTTAACTATTTCTCAGAAGAACAAAATCAATTGAATTCACGTCAGCCTGCATTTGTGGAGCACATACAGTACTACCAGATAACATGTTGGACACTGGTTACAAAAGTGGCATGCACCTGTTCCCTTTAAGAAGCTCACAGACAGGAAGGTGATACAAACATGCAAAAAAACCCATTCCAAATGTGAGGATAGTGTAAGTACATATGCAAAGATAACACAGATGAGGAAGCAATCACTTCTCTTTGGGAGAGGTAAGGAGAAGCTACAGTGAAGAAGTAATATTTGATCTTGGGCCCAGGGTTTTTGTTTTGTAGAGTGTTTGTTTTGTTTTACAGGGCCAAGAATGCAATGGGGAAGTATATTTCCGAAGCAACTAACAAAAGGAACAAAGGCAGTAGACTACACAAATACTTAGTGTATTGGGGGGAAATCATGTGCCTCAGCAGATATAGACACTGCCTACACTTTAAGCCCCCCAGGAATAAGAGCCAAAGGTAAGCAGGCAAAAAGTGCAAGGGAGCTTCTAGTTCACAATTACCCACTTCTTTGGCTCAAGTGCATAGATATACTTGAGCAAACAGGCAGAAACATCAACTCTTCCTCTTCCAGTACTTCATCGTCAGACCAGTTCCCTGTTTCCATGTGCAGTGAGGTGGAAAGGAGAGATGCAATAGACAGGAGAAAGAAAATTGGGCTGAAAATCAAAAGACTTAGATGCAAATCTAAGTTACTACCTACTAGTGATTGGATCTTCTGTTTTGACCTTCCCTGAATTTTAGTAGCAATATCTGTAGAATGGAAATAACTGCCCTGCCTGCCTTTTCAGGTGATGGCACACATCAGTCATAAGGATGAGCTGTCCGTTCTGAAATCTCATTAGGTATTGGTTTCTTTATATGCATCACCTCTAATTCTTATGAGAATCCTGTGAAGTGAGACTTATTAATCTCATTTTTCAGATGATGAAAGAGAAGGAAATAAGATTCCTTTTCAGCTTTATTGAGACATAATTGACATATAACACTGTGTAAGTTTAAGGTGCATAACATGTTGATTAGCTACACTTAGATATTGCAAAGACAATTACCACCATAATGTCAACTAATACCTCTGTCATGTCACATAATTACCATTTGTGTGCCTGTGGTGAGAACATTTAAGACCTATTCTCTTGGCAACTTTCAAGTACATAACATAGTATTATTAACTGTAATCTTTATGTTGTATATTAGATCCCCAGAACTCATACATCTTATAACTGGAAGTTTGTATTCTTTGACCAGTATATCCCCTTTTCCCCCACCCTCCCATCCCCTGATAACCACCATTCTATTTTCTGTGTCTATAAGTTTGGCTTTTTTTTTTTTAAGATTTTATTTATTTGAGAGAGAGAGAGAGGGAGGGAGGGAGGGAGAAAGGACAAGCAGGGGGAGGAGCCGATGCAGGTGGAGAAGCAGACTCCCTGCTAAGCAAAGGGCCCAATGCTGGGCTTGATCCCAGCACCCTGGGATCATGACCTAAGCTGAAGGCAGTCGCTTAACCAACTGAGCCACCCAGGTGCCCCTAAATTTGGCTTTTTTAGATTTATTGATACCATAGACTGTTTGTCCTTCTCTATCTGACTTATTTCACTTAGCATAATGCCCTAAACTAAAATTAAACTGCTTCCCTACTTTCCTCTCCAGGTTTTTCATGACCTGTATTATTTTTTTTAATTGAAGAATAGTTAACATGCAATATGTTTTAGTTTCAGGTGTACAACATAGCGATTTGACCTTTATATACATTTTGCAATGCTCACCATAAGTGTAAAACTGTACACCATTATTGCAATATTATTGACTGTATTCCCTATACCGTACTTTTCATCCCCATGACTTACTTGCTTTCTAACTGAAAGTTTGTACCTCTCAATCCGCTTTACCTATTTTACCATTCCTTCCCACTCTCCTCTCCTCTTGCAACCACCAGTTTGTTCTCTTTATTTATGAATGTGTTTCTGTTTTTGTTTGTTTTGTTTTTTAGATTCCACATATAAGTGAAACCGTATGGTATTTGTCTGTCTCTGTCTGATTTATTTCACTTAGCGTAATACCCTTTAGGTCCACCCATGTTGTTTTAAATGGCAGGATTTCCTCCTTTCTTGTGGCTGAATAATATTCCATTCTATATATACACCACATCTTCTTTATCCATTCTTTGACAGGCACATAGGTTGTTTCTATATCGTGGTTATTATGAATATTGCTTCCATGAACATGGGAAAGCAGATATCTCCTCAATATCCTTTGGATATCATTTCCTTTAGTTGAATGAATTCCAGAAATGGAATTGGAAGGTTATAAAGCTTTATGAGGAAACTCCATACCGTTTTCCCTAGTGGCTGCACCAATTTACATGTCTACTGACAGTGAGTAAGTGTTCTGCTTTCTCTACATCCTTGCCAAAACTTGTTACTTTTTGTCTTTTTGATAATAGCCATTTAACAGGTGTGAGATTGATGAGGGAACAGAAGCCAAGCTGAGGACAAAGCAGACTCTGACACCCTGCAAAGCACCCCCCCCCACCATGGGATGTACCTGACATTCCTCAGGCACTCCTGGCTGCCCTAAAAGACAAAGAAATAATTAACCTATAGATGCCACAATCCTGCAAGACTTAAGTCTCCCTCAGTTTACAAATGTCTTTAGCAGTTGACAAGAACGAAGCATTTCTATCAGTAACCTAGCTTCCGGAAGGGAATGTAGATACAATTAAATGTCCTTATAATCTGCAGCCTGCAGGAAGTTCCCAACCATCTTAATGTTAATGCCTTGCTAGAGGAAAAAACAACCTTATCTTGACAATGGCAAGGCCTCTTGTATCCTGTGAATCTTTAACATATTAAAGTACTTTCACAGCCTCTGTTTTTCCTTACCTCCCCCAACCCCATGTTATATAACAGCCACCTCTCACAACCCCGGGCAGCAGCTCTTTCTGCCCACGGGTCCTGTCCCCGTGCTGTAATAAACCACCAATTTTGCACCAAAGTCGTCTCAAGAATTCTTTCTTGGGGTGCGTGGGTGG
The DNA here is from genome assembly GCF_002007445.2 of Ailuropoda melanoleuca. Lineage (NCBI taxonomy): Eukaryota > Metazoa > Chordata > Mammalia > Carnivora > Ursidae > Ailuropoda > Ailuropoda melanoleuca. The sequence continues at coordinate 83,333,033 of NC_048218.1, forward strand.
CAGAGCGGTTAAGCGTCTGCCTTCGGCTCAGGGCGTGATCCCAGCGTTATGGGATCGAGCCCCACATCAGGCTCCTCTGCTATGAGCCTGCTTCTTCCTCTCCCACTCCCCCTGCTTGTGTTCCCTNAAAAAAAATCTTTAAAAAAAAAAAAAAAAAAAAGAATTCTTTCTTGGTCGTCAGCTCCGGACTCCACCCTACTGAACCTCACATATATTCCACAACCTCATCAAGGTGATATCTCATTGTGGTTTGGATTTATATTTTTCTTATGATTAGTGATGTTGATCATCTTCTCGTGTATCTGTTGGCTATTTGTATGTCTATTTAGTTCCTCTGCCCATTTTTTAATTGGATTGTTTGTTTTTTCTATGGTGTTATGTGTTCTTTATATATTATGAATATTAACCCCATATCAGATATATGACTTACCTTCAGCTTTGTTCTTCTTTTTTAAAATTTTATTGAGGAATAATTGAAAAATATAACTGTATCTATTTAAAGTATAAAACATGATAATTTGATAAACATGGTAGAATGATTATCAAGATCCAGATAATTCACACATCCATCACCTCATAGTTAACATAATTAACTCTTTTTGTGTGTGTGGTAAGAATGCTTAAGATCTCTTTCAAGTGTACAATACTGTATTATTAACTAGTCACTATGCTATACATTGGATCCTCAGAACATATTCTTAAAACTGAAGATTTGAACCCTGTGGCCTATATCACCCCATTTCCCCTTCCCCCACCCCCTGGAAACCAACATTATATTCTCTGTTTCTATGAAACTGGCTTCCAAAAAAAAGAAAAAAAGATTCAACATGTCCCAATCAAAATTGCAATGGCATTTTTCACAGACAGAAAAAACTATCAAAATGTGTATGAAACCACAGAAGTCTCTGAATAGCCAAAGGAATCCTGAGAAAGAAGAGCAAAGCTGGAAGCATCACACTATCTGATTTCAAGCTTGGCCATGGGCACTTGAGAAGAATGTATATTCTGCTGGTGTTTGAGGGAATGTTCTGTAAATGTCTTTATTATGGTCCAAGATGCCCCTTTGTTCTTAGTTGCGCCCAGTGGTTAAGAGTATGCCAAGACCCATCGATGTCCCAGAGGGGAAGATTGCAGTTAACACTTAGATGCAGGCTGCTTGGAAGTTGACCCTTTGGCAGCAGCTGGTAAACTAAGTAGGCCCCTTCCATGTAGAAAATGGGAGGTGGGCATTTTTGCCTGCTCCCTGTGCTCTAGGCCCAGGTATATAGCCATGGGGGAGGGGGTTTTCTGAGGCTTTAAGAACCCATTTGCTTCAGTTCTGTGGGACTGCTGAATGCAAGCCCACTGGCTATCAAAACCAGGCAATCTGGGGGCCCATACCTCAAAAGGCAGTCATAAAAGCTGATTTACCAGACCTTTGTATTAACTCTTTCCAGAGAAATACTAGTGACTTGGATTAGGCTAGAGGGAAAGGGCAGAAGGGGATCTCCCAGCAATCTTGTTCCCTGGGGAAAATCTCTATTAGCCCTAGATGTGTATTAAATTAGACATCTGGACCCTCAGGCAGCAGCTTTTAAGTATGCAAATAGACCTCTTTGTAGGAAATTCTGAGAGCCAAGCATTTTTGCCTATTCCCTTTAATCTGAGCCCTGGCGAGGCAGCCAGTTAAGGAGTGTTCCTTTGGTAGATGGAACTAGAGGGTATTATGCTAAGTGAAATAAGGCAGTCAGAGAAAGACAAATACCATATGATTTCACTCATATGTGGAATTTAAAGAACAAAACAGATGAACATAGGGGAGTAGAAAGAAAAATAAAATCAGATAAAAACAAAGAAGGAGGGGCGCCTGGGTGGCACAGCGGTTAAGCCTCTGCCTTCGGCTCAGGGCGTGATCCCGGGGTTATGGGATCGAGCCCCACGTCAGGCTCCTCCGCTATGAGCCTGCTTCTTCCTCTCCCACTTCCTCTGCTTGAGTTCCCTCTCTCACTGGCTGTCTCTATCTCTGTCAAATAAATAAATAAAATCTTTAAAAAAAAAACAGAGAAGGAGGCAAATCATAAGAGACACTTAACCATAAGAAAGAAAATGAGGGTTGCTGGAGGGGAGGTAGGAGGGAGGATAGGGTAATGAGGATGGGGTAAAGGCATTAAGGAAGGCACTTGAAGTAATGAGCAGTGGGTGTTGTATGCAACTAATGAATCACTAAATTGTACCTCTGAAACTAATAATACAATATATGTTAATTAAATTGAATTTAAATAAAAAATTTAAAAAAAAATAAACATTTATTTAAGAAAATAAAAAAATAAATGCTTCTTTGTTTGCTACAGTCCTGTGGGACTCTTGAATGGAAGTCCCATTGGCAATGGAAGCAAGGCAGTCTAGGGACCTGTCCCTGGGGAGCTAGGGTGCAAATTTGTGTCCAGGCTCCTTCCAGGGAGATACTGGTGACTTGAAGTGGCACGTTTTGATGTGGGTATCTTCTCGTTCACTCAAAGTGTGGGAGTCACTCAGTTTCTGAATTTCTTACAAAAGGAATTGCTCCATGTATAGTTATACATTTGGGGGGGGGAGTTCAGGAACCTCCTATGTCATCAGCTTTGAAGACCACCCTGTTGGTTCACAAGCTCTTTGGGGACTTCCCAGGTGCAACCTGAAACTGACCCCACACATAGATGGCAGAGAGAGACTGAAGAAAGAGTCAAGCCAGTCCAGACTGGCAGGTGACAGATTTAATAATCAAGGGAACTTACACATGAGGCTTGTCTTGGCCACAAGATTAGTAGATCTCTGCACTCACCCACAAAATCTTACAAGTTTATGTAGAGGTCTTACTTGGATTCAGTCACATAATACCATCTAGATAGTTTGAGCACTATATCACTATCTCAAGGCTATGTCCCGGGGGCAGCATTTGGGAGTAGGGAAGGCAAGTAGAACCCATATTTCAAGGAGAGGGGAAGGTGGGGAGGAGCCTTCAGTTGCCACGTTCCAGCTCAGGGAGCAGCCAACAGTCACATCCAATCAATGACCTTCTCCAACACACCTCAAGAAATAAATGAGGTTAAATAACTTTTCTCAAGGCCATACACCCTAGAAAGTGATGAGTTTGAATCTGAACTTAATCAGATTGGTTCTAAAGTCGATATCCATTTCTTCTTATCCAGTGATTATCAAGTGAGATAAAGCATTTGTTGTTTTTTGGAGGGAAGCAGGCTCCAAAGGTAGGTTTTGTGATGGCTGCCTAATTGATTACTGAGATTGTTCAGAGATTCTGCAAACACAATGAGAGTTTAAAATTGTCACATAAAATATCAATAGAAAAGAAAACTATTATGTAGCCATAAGTATTTTGTGATACTGTACCCTGGACTATAACCTTTGGTATAAACTTTTTCATTTCTGTTTTGTTCACCCCTTGTTAAGTATGATTGAATGTGAGGAACATAATCTAGATTACCTAGTGGGAGTCCATAAGATTGCTGAGAGCCCAAAGGAGTTTGATAGTAGCTGCATGGCAGTACTAACAGGGAGTGACCCAGTGAGGAAGTCATTTCCTTTTCAATTTTCTTTCAATGTATTTGGACTACATGAAAGAGGATATCTTATTTTAGTGCTGTTTTTTTTTAACATCTATCTAACACTTGGTAGTTTCCTTTTTAACAAAATAAGGTCTGATTCAGGCTCAAATCTTTTACTAGGAAACTTTATCTAGCTAATGTATTTTTTTAATAAGATAGCTCTGTTTTTGTTTTTTTTTTTTTACAGTCATTATTTATGGCATCTAATTCTGGTTTTCTACTTATGGTAGTGACATGTCATTTCCTTTTGTAATAAATGTATTTGAATAAAATAAAAATGAATCAATTTAAAGAATATTACATGAATAATAGCTCACATGGTATTCAGATATGGCAAAAATCATCAAGGGGGTTCATAAATGACTGAAGTTTGTGAAATTATGGTCTATTTCAACCCCCTCAATTTACAAATAGCAGTCTAAAGTGAAAGGCCAGCCATGGACAAAAAATTGAGTTAAACACTTATCTTCAGTCTTTCTTGTTCCCATTATACCAACCTCTCTCCCCCAGTTCTGAAGATCTTTTCTTCCTTCCCATTCTTTTCTAATACTTTCCTTTCTATTAGCCAACTGTTTCTTTTACTGAAATTTAGATGACACTTTTTTCTATTGTATTCAATTCACAATGTTGGCAGGTACATCTTAACTGGTTGTCAAGAAGCTTTTCTATCACTTAAACACATAAAGGTCTATGTCCAACTGAAATCCACATGTTCATAACTGAAGATATTTTTATTTTATTAATAAATGATATAAAAGTTTATAATATTAATTTTTTATATTGGCAAGTTAAAAAAAAAAAAACCTTGTCCTTGACTTTAAAAAATTCAACTAAGTTGGGAAGATTCATTATCAACCATCAAGAGTGGTGGTAACCTGATGTAAATTCTGTTACCCTAAATTTGGTTCAGTTCAGTCATTATTTATTAAATGCCAACTATTTGCCAGTCACTGTGCTCAGCATTAAATATACAGATAAATTTTATATCCTAATAGCTATAATTTACCAGGCACATTTGATTTATTATACCATTTATATCTTACAACAGCCCTCTGAGATAAAAGACTGTTATCTCTATTTTATAGATGGAGGAACAGAGGTTCACAGAGTTTAGATGCCTGATCCAGAGGCACATAGCTAGCAAGTACCAGGATCAGAGTTTTAATCTGGTAGAGGCTAATTCTCACAATCTTATGTTATACTATTTTATCTCAGAGTCCCAAACTCTAGTAGCTTATAATTTAGCAAGATATCTATCTATCATCTATCTATCTATCATCTATCTATCTATCTATCTATCTATCTATCATCTATCATCATCTATCTATCTATCTTGTATTAACTGGCTAGTTTGCTAAATTATGTTAACAAGTTGGAAAAGAAAAAGCTTGAAATATAAAAATGAAGAATAGCAATTTAGATTATTCCAAATGCCAGAGAATGTAATTCCCATATACATAACCAGTGTTTGAAACTGCATTGAGGGTGAACACATTGGAGGAGTTCTCTTGCCTTAACTGGAACGGAAGTCTAGGATTCAAAGAGGAAAAGATGATTTGGAAAGGTGTTTAGGGTAGATAAATGGAAATGTGCAAAGAAATAGAAGCTTAGAAGAGAGAAGCCAGAGAATGGTAAACTGTCTGATATAGTTAGAGCAGAGAGTGTATATTGATAAGCAGAAGGAAAAGTGTAGAAAGATTGACTGGGGCCAGGATATGAAGAGCGTGCATGCCAGGCTTTAGGCTTTATTCTAGAGGCAAGGGTTCCATTGAAGGGTCTTGAGCAGGGGAAATTTGTAAGAGCTGTGCTTTAAGAAAATCATCTTTCAAGAGTATACAGGTTAAGTCAGGAGAGAGAGGACTGAGGAGGCTGCAGCCATGGATCTACAATAGCTTGATGATGAAGGCTTAGACTGAGTGGTAGCCATGGAACCAAAAGGATAGCTTTAACAGCTTAGTAAACACACAGAGATACATCCGAGGTCCCCTCCAGGTTCTGGATTTCTAGGTGTCCTCTTTAGAAAAAGGCCATGATAAGGAGATTGAGGAGGAGATGAAAGGAATACAGCCTCATTGAGGCAGGGATACCAGAGGAAAGAAACTAAAAATATCTTAAGACGTATTTCTGGGCTAAGTGAGACAACAATGCAGGTGACACTTCAGGAAACTAGCAGAAGGGGCTGGTGAAAATCCTTGCAATTAGACAAACCCATGTATGTATGAACTACACTGAGAGGAATATATATATAAGGCAAACAATGATTGTTCTGTCACTTTCTGAAGGCCCTACTGAAGCTAAGACTAAGGAAAAACATTATTTCAGATCTTTGGATTTCTGCCTCAACAGGGTATGACATGGAGTGTGTTTACTGCATATTCACAGTGGTTTGAAATGACTGCCTATTCTGATATGTAACTGCTGTGTAGTAATTTGCAGTCATGTATATTTTGTGTTTGTCTTATTATATGACTGCCCATTTATGAAGCATAATTAGGACCTAGTAAGCAGAGTTATGCAGTTTTTATTTAAGAAGCTCATGCAGAGTTTATTTTCTGGCAAATTCTTTAATGTGACTGATTACCCTTGGCACAAAACTACAGTTTTGCATGAGCTTCTTAAATAAAAACTGCATAACAATCTTTCCATCTGTCAAAGTTGCATAATTAAAGGCATCAGCAGCGCATAGAATTAGCACTGCAGGTTTTGTTCACAGGTTTGGACAGCATCCATCATCATTTGACAGACGGAATTGTTTTTTTCTTTATTTCTCCATTTTCCTCTCATTTCTACAGCTACGTAAGTCCCTTTTGAGGGCCCTTGGAAGACTAAAAACATGGACCTGGGATAATTGACTGCAGGCAGGATCCGTTAGCTTGCTTCATTATTTATCACCAGATGTAAGCTGAGAGTCTGTACACCATTAAAGAGGGGGATCAATCTGCACTGTTATCCCCTTGGCACAGAGGAAAGCTATTATAAGGGTACACAAGGACACCTGACATTCTCTAAAATGGAAAGAGGAAAAGGTGACTTCTTCGCATCTTGGTGACATTTTCTGAGCACCTGCTATATACTCAGCTGTTGGAGTTGCTACAAGAATTACAGATGAGTCATCACTTTTACCTGCATTTCTAGTCCTGGTTTTCACATTAAATAATAATAATGATAATAATAATAATAATAATAATAATGGTCAATATTATTATTATAATGAGTGCCACGTTATAGGTACACTCCTCAACTGTTTTCTTATTTTAGAGATGAAGAAACTGAGACAAAGACAGCTAAAATCTTACTCAAAGTTACATACTTAGTAACAGAAGCAAAGTTTGACTCTCTACTCAGAATAGTCTACCTAAATAAAATAACGTGGCTAAGTAGTTGGCAGAGTGATTTACTTCTTCTCCATACATAGGAGAATGTCCATAAGGAAAAGAGAATAGAATATTAATAAATCCATTATTCAACTCAAGGTGGAAATACAGGCAATCCTCAAATCAGTAGAGGATTGTGTTCTAAAAATGTATTTGTAAATTAGCTGTTTGGCATTTTTTCATGAAATGATATGATGTCTGGGATTTGTTTCAAAATAATTAGGGTGAGGAGGGTAAAATAAGGTTGGTCATGAGTTGATAATTGTTGAAACTGGGTTGATGGGTACATGGGGTTTATAATACTATTCTCTCTATATTTGTATGTGTTTTAAATTTTTCATAATAAGAAAGTTGAAAGGGAACTGATAAAAACCTAGCAGCTTCATTATGGAGAAATATACAAACACATATATGGAAATGCATACAATGGAACATTCCACATAAAATTCCCAAGAACCTTTGTTGCATTGGTAAACACTGACTTATACAATCTGTTTCAAATTGTAGAACTCACTCAGGTGGTTATCATATTGTAATGGTTTGAGGGGTAAAATAGTTTCTATATTTCCCTTTTCATTTCTAAGAATCCATAAATATCTGCTAGGTGCTATTAGACTGGGTTCTTCAAGAAACAGAATGGACATTTTATTTATAAAATATTTATATAATATATAGATTGATACAGATGTACAGAAATACCCAAAGAAATTTATTATAAGGAATTGGCTTACACAGTTATGGAGGTTGAGAAGTCCAAGGCTCATAGTCAGCAAGCTGGATTCTAGAGAGAGACAATGGTGTCAATTCCAGCCCAAGTCCAAGTCCAAAGGCAGAAAACTGATGTCTCAGCTTGAAGACAGTTGGTCAGACATAGCAAACTTTTTCTTGCTCTATCTTTTATTCTATCCAGGCCCTCAATGGATTGGATGATACCCATCCACATTGGGGAGGGCCATCTGCTTTACTCATTCTACAAATTTAAATATTAATCTCATCCACAAACAGCCTCACAGACACACACAGAATAACGTTTCAACCAAATATCTGGGCACCCCATAGGCCCAGTCAAGTTGACACATAAAATTAATCATCACAGTGCTTAATAAATTATATTACATATATATAATAAATTATAATACATTCAGAAGTGAAAGCAACAGGAAGAACCAGGCAAACCAGCTACCAGCTACCTAATGAAACTCCAGATCCCTCAGTTAAGCTATGATCACAAGGAATTTAATAGACCTGCTAGTATCATGTTCATAAACTCCATGTTAAAAACCCCTAAATGGAAAATTGTGTACTCACTTCACATCAGCTATATCTGAGATGTCTCTATTGGCAGATGTCTTTATTGGCAGGTAATTGGTTTTCCTTACAGTCGCAACTGCTTCCTCTTTTTCCTTCCTTCCTTCCTTCCTTCCTTCCTTCCTTCCTTCCTTCCTTCCTCTTTCCTTCCATCCTTCTTTTTATCCTTTATTCCTTCCTTCCAGAAAAATTTATTGATCAAGGGCTGTGTATCAGGGATAGTGCTAGGTCCTAGGAATATAGCAGTGAATTACAGACATGAATCAGTTTTACAGTTTCTACATAAAAGAAGTTTAGAAGTAAAAACTGGTTGAAATGAGGGCAGAAAAGTTCTGGTTCTTTTTTGCACACTTGACTCAGCAATGATAAAATTCCTATTATCCATATCAAATAAACATAGGGAGATAATAGAGATAATAGAGGGAGGATAGCCGCCTTCCCATCCTTTGATGCTACCACTAGTTCTGTCCTTTACTCAAGATCTTAAAATCTATTAAGGAAGATAGACAACAAACAAATCAATATATCATTGTCAATTGTGATAAATGCTATGGAGAAAAATATAGTATGTCAAAAGCTTAATTTAGATTGGGATGTCTTTTCCTTTGAGAAAGAGACATTTGAGCTGAGTCTTGAATGAGGCTATATTAGTTTGCCAGGGCTGCCACAACCAAATACCATAGACTGGGTGGTTTAAACAACATAAATTAATTTTCTCACAGTTCTGGAGTTTAGGTATCAGTAAGTTTGTTTTCTCGTAAGATCTTTCTCCTTGGCTTGCAGTGGCTGCCTTCTCACTGGATTGTCACATAGTCATAAGGTCACTCCTTGATCTGTATCCTAACTTTCTCTTCTTAAAAGGACACCAGATATATTGGATGGGGGCCCATCCATATGATCTCATTTTACCTTGATACCTTTTTAAAGGCTCCATCTCCAAATATAGTCACATTCTAAATACTAGGGGTTAGGACTTCAAAATATGACTTTTGGGAGGACACAATTCAGCCCATAACAGGGACCATCCAGGAAAAAGGGGATGGAAATGGAATAGGAAAATATATTATAGAGTTGGTGACAAAGCATAAGGAAGCTCCTAACTTCTCCTAACTGGTGATAACTTCTATTTTCTTTAGGATTTCTTAGGCAATGTAATTAACAGAAAATGGCCGTGATGGGAGGAGAGGAGGAAAGATCAGAGAAGAAGAGAAAAGTTACGATCTGCTAGTTACTATGGATGGGTGATCAAGCTTATTGGAAGAACAGATTTATGGGCAGTGTCAAGGACACAGTTGTGGGAAATGAACAACGTAAGTCTGCTGGGGGTTGTAGTTTTTCTCTGCCATCTACTAAGCTGCTTTGGTGAAGGCTCAACAAAGATGAATGATGGATTCATTCAGGATGAGGTTTTGTCAGGGAGATGTGATTGAAGAGGGACTAGTAGTGATTTTGGGTAGTGGAATTCAAGCTAGATAATCATGGGGGTGAAGGAAAGTAGGGAATGATGGATGCAAATGAAGTGGAAAAATCAATGAATTAGAGGAATGAATTAGGAAATTTTTTAGTGATTTGTATTTACTAGGCTATTGGATACCTAGAAACACTTGCTTTTCACAGACAATAAGCTCTAATGGACCGTGGTGCCATCTCCCCTATAGAACTGGACATATCTCCCCAGAAAAGTTATGCCACTTCAAACCCCTTAATCCAGAGGCTGAAAAACATCCCCATTATCTTCCCAAATAGTATCTATAGGAAAATTCTAATCACTTTGTTATGTTGATGAACCAATGACTCCTAGATCCAGCTTCCTACCTCCACCCTGCTCTTTGTGCCCCATTGTTTATCAGTTAAAATGGCATCCAGAAGAGCTCTGAAAGACTATCTTCAGTTACCACAGATTTGAGAAAGCAGAGGTTGGCACTGAGAAACCTTGTTCATGCTAAGTGTGACTATAGATCTGAATGTCAAATGCTAAAAGAAATTCATCAAGATCTGCTTTAAAAAAATGATGGAATTCATTATTTTCAGAATTTCAGTTACTCATTATTTAAAGTTTCTGGCTTCTCTCTGCATTGTAAAGTAAACAAATGCAAATTTTATTTTGCACAAGTATGACAAGTAATGCTTTGTGACCAAACCAAACAGACCTGATTTAATGGCTATAAGGATGGACCCAGTCCCAATTGCATTAATTGGTAAAATATTTATGACCCATAGTACCATAATATATGTGCAAATGTAAGTGGGACATTAGGTGACCCAGATACCATGACAGTGCTTTGTCTAAGATCAGATTAATTCCTCTAGACCCCATTTTTTAATATCATTTGGTGCTGAGGACAACTAGACAAAACTCCAGGGAGGGAACATGAAATAAAAAGCTGGGAAACCCCCTAAAAGCTGTGTGCACAATATCAGCACTTAACTGCTCACCTTCAGACAGATATAGCAAGAGAATATCAATTTGTGGCTTGCCTACTATGTATCAGGTCCTTTTACAACCATTATTCTCTTAATCTTAACAACACTGCAAGATAAATGTTTGATGATTAGAAAACTAAGCGCAGGCAGGGTAAATGACTTGCCCAAAATCATATGCCCAGTAAACAGTAAGCCATTGTTCCAACTTAGGTTTGTCTTGTTCTTAAAGCTCTTCCCCCCTACCTTTACCTGCTGCCACATTATGCTTCTTTGAGAATAGCCCTTTCCCTGCTTTCATACCTGCTCTTTTGTCTGCCCTATGATGAGTTGCATCTTCTTCAAAGCTGTTCATATTCCTCATACCTGTTTTCACCTGGATAAAAATGTTGAAAGGGGCAGGAGATAGCATATGTTCAAAATTGTCCACTTGGCCCCCATTGTTTCTCTTGAGAAAATGGCCTTTTGAAGTAGATAATACTCAATTCATTTATTTTGTTAATGATGGCTCCACCAGTTCCATTGCAAAAGAAAAAAGAAAAAGGACACAAGGAACTGAAAGATTGGGTAATAATTCTGAATATTAATTTATTTGAGTCTCATTTATTTTATTATAACTATAAATCCAAAATGACTCATTGTGATCATTATTTTTAAAATTTTAGCAATGAATAAGATACTATACACTAAAAACTGTGGAGTGTTTGCAAGAAAAGTAGTGAACAAAATTTGATAATAGATTAGCTAACATCCAACCTCTGTTGGTTCTTACAAGGCCTTCCTACTAAAAGTATGGCAGTCTTAGCATCCCCTGGAAGCTCATGAGAAATTCAGAATCTCAGGTCCCACCCCAGACCTCCTGAATCAGTATCTGCAGTTTTAACAAGATTCCTACCTTATTTGTACGTACATGAAAAATTAAGAACTGTTACAACATATTTAGTTTTAATTGCCAACAAACAACATGAGTGTACATGGAATCACTCTTGCTGGAGTACTTTTTGAAAAAGTAGAAAGAGTAAGAGTTTAGGTGTTGGACTGGTGTCAACACTTACTACTTTTGTGACTTTGGGCAAGTTATTTAAACGTACTTAAGTCTGGGAGTCTTTATAAAGATAAGAAAAGGTCAAATGGGGCAGAGTGGCAATGAAGAGGAACACCAACGCAAAAAGGCAATAAGAAGAAGAAATGGATTTTTATATAGGATCTGCTAGAATGAAGAATTGGAGAGCAGATTTTGAATACTCTTTCACCTGTTACTGGAAATGTATACCTGTAAAATATGGTTCACAATTAGGAACTAGAAGTGAGAAATTTTGACTTTGGTTTTATTATGCTTATTACCTTTAAGCAATTTACATTTTGAATAAATAGTCATATACTATAGGAAAGCAACAGAAATGGTAATTAGAGGTGACTTAAGGATAGACAATTTAATGGAAAAGTTCTTATAAGCAAAACAAAAAAAAGTCTTACAAAAATATATCTGCATAATATATTTTTCACTATTACCCATGTGACCAAATGAGTTGAGATTTTTTTTTCCCTATCCAAAGTCTGTACATCTTTAAAATAAGTCTTTAAAATCTGGTTTTCATGGAACACTACATCAAAAACTAAGGATATACTGTATGGTGACTAACATAACATAATAAAAAATTATTATTAAAAAATAAAATAAAATAAAATCTGGTTTGCTTAATTTGATTTTTTTTTTAAGTAGGCTCTATGCCCAGCATGGAGCCTAATGCAGGGCTTGAACTCATGGCCCTGAGATCAAGATCTGAGCTGAGATCAAGAGTCAGACACAACTGACTGAGCTACCCAGGCATCCCCCATTTTGCTAAATTCTAATGATTTAAAAAAAATTACCAGGAATATTATCTTTTTCAGGCAGAATAATGGTTTAATCAGAACATCTCTAATTTATTTGATCTATTGATATGATTCTAAAAATGAAGAAATGAAGCAGAGGTTCATTTATTTCAGCATTGATTGGATAGAACAAAAAGTAAAAAATTATATTGAAGACAGTGTTCAAAAATTTCCCAGATAATTTTTTCAAAATTCTCTTGCCAAAATTTAGATTCTGCTAGTGTTTCTTTGAATAATAGCATTGCAACAAATATTATCAAGGCAGTATTTATTTTAAAAGAGAAATCAAAACTCATATTAATAAATTATAAAATACTCTTCCCACTGTATCTCACACTGTCTTTGCCCCCCTTTTTATTGGAATATCTTGCACAAATGCATTGCCTAGAGTTCCAAGTATAGATAAATAGATGACTCCAGGATATCATGAAAAAAATATCTTACCACTGTTTGATACTTATTGGGACAAAAATACAATAATATGCTATGTTTTTGATGGAGAATTTTAATTGTGTCAGCCTAGATACTGGCATGAGGATTGTTGTTTTTCTGACCAATGATATGAAACCTGATATATTTCAGCAGACCAGTGACAAGCCTATGCACAGAAATTTAAAAATAAAACTCCAGTACACAACACTGTCACCTACACACATAAAGAAAAACAATTTGTGTGACTTCAGGCATTTTGAGATTTTTTAAAAGCTTCATTCTAATTTTAGCAAATCATCATACTTTCTTTACTCCCTGAAAAAAGCTAGAACAGAAAAATGATTTGAATAAAAATGTTATATCAAAAACTGGAAAATAAGGGCAAGATTTATAGTACATATTTCAAAGAAAGTAAGGAGATTATAGAAATCTAAAACAATGCATAATTCATGACAAATCTTGGCATATTTGAAATGTCCTTGAATATTAATCGGATACCCAGATAGAAGAAGTTTCTATAAATTCTGTCCTATGATAAGCCTATGGAAAACTTTTTATATTTGTATAATAATTCAGAAGTGCCTTTGCAAAGAGAAAGCTGTTCGTTGGGGGTATTCTAATATAAAGTATGTGCTTCTATTTAAAGACTAAATTGAAAAGTTGGGAGTATCTCATAAGAATATCTTCTGAATCACAGGTACATTTTTTATCATTGAGAAGAGGGGGAAAGATATCTCAATGACAATTGCAAAATTGTTGATACAGGGCTTAAAACCACCTTAACAACAAATGCCATCATTTATGATTCAATTATATCCACAACATAGATGTACCAGTCGTATTGCCACACAAAATCTGTAGACCAAAAGCAATTCTGCTTAGAAGGCTACTTCAGTCTTCACATCTCTATGTGCTCACCAAATGTTTTGAGATGGAGTTGCACCATGGTCTAAAAAATACATCAAGTTTAATTAGCTCTACAGGCAAGTAGTAGTTAATGATCAAAATTACAAATGAAAAACTGTAGCCAGAAAGTTGCATATGGCAAAGAAAAATAATTTTCAGAAAGGGCAGGTATCTGGAAATATAACTTGTGTAGTAATTGACCATATATCTTTTGGTAATTACATTATAGATCTGTTAACATATAAGTAGCCTATGTTGAGAAATGATTTAGATGAAAGTTGATTGTTTGGCAGAAAACAGAAGAAGATTTAGGTAGTTGTGTAGGCTTAAGATTGTATTATCTAAGGCAGAATAATTACTACTAATTAATGCGTATTAGATATTGCTGTTTTCCTTTAAAATAATAAAGAAACCTGTTATAACAAATTGTTCCAGATATTCATATAAGTCAAAATAAATCAAATTCTCTCCAAAATAAAATTTCTGAATATGAAGACTGGGATCAAATAGTGATCCCCTGTCATCACAGACATTGCCCACATGTTTCGTGATCCTGGCCATTATCAGTTTTCCAGGGCTACTAACAAAGTACCACAAACTGGTTGGCTTACAAAAACAGAAATGTGTTCTCTTTCAGCCTAGAGGTATGAAATCAAGGTGTCGGCAGGACCATGATCTCTCTGAAGCGAGAATCCTTCTTTGACTCTTCCAGCTTCTGGTGGTTGTTGGCATTCATTGACTTGTGAATGCATCACTCCAATCTCTGCCTCTGTCTTCATATGGTCGCCTCTTTTTCTGAATCCAAATTTCCCTCTTCTTCTTAGATACCAGTCAGTAGATTAGAGCCCAGTCTAATCCAGTATGATCTTATCTTAACTTGATCATATCTACAAAGACTTTATTTCCAAATAAAGTCACATTTTGAGATCCCAGGTTTAGGACTTCAACATATTTTTTGGGGGGACACAGTTTAATCCATAATACCGGCCTAGTGTTAAATTGTCCAGGAATAGTCATTCATTCATTTACAAGTATTTATCGAATATCTCTTATGTCAAGCACTGTTATAAACAAAGTAGACCAAATCTTTGCCCTTAAAGAGTTTATGCTCTGCATTCAACCATATCATATAGCTGTATATAACTTATAATTTAAAATTATATGTAGTTTATAATTTAGCAAAATTCTTTAATCTACATTGCTATGATCAATCTTCAGAATATTCTGCCATATATGCCAAATAAATATTAGTAGCTACTTTTTTTTTTCAGGGGAAAACTGAGGCTTAGAGAGGTTAAAACTTGTCCAAAACTGCCCATCTGGTAAAAGCAAAGTTGGAGCCAGAACTGAGGTCAAAATGTATTAGCATATAAAATGCTGGATGGCATCCACTTGCCATTTGTAATTAATAACAAGAAGCATTACTACATATTAGAGTATTTTACAGTGCATCATATAGAAATATGATTTAAAAATAAAGGATAATAGCTCACAAAGCAAAATATGTTCATTGATTTTGACAAATTTATTTTATTTTTAATTATTCTTGATACTCCAACAAATATTCTGCGGTATATTTTCAAAAAACCAGTAACACCTTAGTTGTGGCAAGAGGGTTTTATAGATTTTCACTGAGGAATAAAGTGAAGCTAGGTTTTAATATGAATTCATAAAATCATAGTTACATTGGAATTGCAGTTTTAAAAATGATGAAACGAATCTTAAAGCTCAATGTCATTCCATCCCACATCCCCTCCACAACAAGTATCTAGAAAGAAAATCATGGCAGTGAAAAATTTAAAGATATGAGCACGTTGTAGTCATTCCCTATAATTAATTTAGGTAATGGGTGATATTTTATATATCCTAAACTGTAATGAGTGGTAAAAATATGCCAACTCTTAATGAACCATCATCTTATTTGATGAGGTAATAGTGGTGACAGTGGGTATAGTGAGGCAGTGGATAAGCCCAGATTCTATCCCATAATTGTGTGTGGTGTGTTTCAGTCTTTCAGACTTGTTTTTGGCACACTCACTTATGAGAAATGCTTTAGCAGGTATATTATTCTTAGCCCCCTACAACAAAGCTGCTGCCAGTGCTGAAACCAACATTAAGAAACAGAGAAGAAAGCATTCAAAATTGAAACCAAGGTGATAAAGACATGGACTCAAAATCCACCATAAAGCAGATGACAAATGGAAACATATACCCACGTAACAAGTCTCTGCCTTATACAATAAAGATAATGTTGTATTGGTGACTCAATAATAGGGGTGGGGCGGAGAAGGACCTAGAAAGAAAATTCTGGGAGGATAGATTGCTGTTCATGGACAAACAGGGCACATCCTGATTAATTTAAAGAAAAAAAGAGTTAAATGTTTTCATGACAGTGGGTCTTTGGATCATCGGCATGCACAAGTCTTCTTATTCTCCCAATAATGAAAGATCTCCATATGAACAAGTTAGCTACTTTGGGAATATGCATTTGTATCTTGCAACATGGATTCTTTTTTAATTCTCTTAAAAACAACCAGAGAGGTGTTTTCTTATGAATAATTCATCATCTACTGTAGTCTCTGAGGTCATTTTTGTCACTCATGCAGACAGCGAGTCATTCCCCCACACTGTAGTTACGTGTCGTTAGCTGTATCCTCTCATTTCTCACTCATGCCAAGGGCTTAAAAAAGATTTTATGCCCTCATTTCCACGTATCTGCAAATCCCTTAGCATGACTTTTCTACTGGTGTATTCCTGCCCATAATCTATTTCCCCCTCTGATAATAGCCTTGAGCATATCCTTAAACTTTTTGCTCCTTTCCCTTTCTCAGAGGAAGATGCTCCAGAAGTGGGAAAATGAAGCAGACCTAGCCAATTACAGCCCTCAGAGCTCCTAGAATCAGTGATTCTTCACAGAAGGGGACATGACTAAGTCAGGCCAAAGAGAGCTGACTCTGGGACCTTTGCTAGAAATTGGAGGAACAAAAAGCTTTCTTTCTACAGAAGTTCTTAACCTAATTGGGTGTTGCTTGTGGTTGCCAGTGCCATTCTCGTGCCTGAAAATAAGCCCAGCTAGTGAAAAGTAGAGGCAAGAGATGAAGAGAGAAATATTTCTGAAGTTAAGCACCTGGATTCAGCTGTGCCTGGAAAAGACATCTCCCCTTGACTTTTCAGTTACTTTGGATAATAAATTCCCTTCATGCTTAATCCAGATTAAGTCAGTTTTCTATTGTTTTCAGCCAAAAAGATTTCTGAGTACTCGAGCATTTAGGACCCAACACAATTAGCTTCTAGTTCCATAACTCTTTGGTCCAAAACTATATATCATTTGCCGTTTCCTTTCCTCAGCCCCCTGTCCTACCATGCTGTCCCCATCAGAATCATATTGATCTGGGTGGGAAAAGGGAAGGTATTATTTAGAAACATAACTTATTATAAAGATAGCTCATGTTTGTCCTAAAAATATCAATCGAAATAATCGTGTATGAAACAAAAAGTACAAGACATCTGGTCATCTCCTTCCTCACTCATCCCACTTTAACTTGCCCTTATCCAGACATTTTAAGTTCAAATACAAACACTGTGTGAGTATATTGGGTGTTGGACAAGGGATATAAATTTAAAAGCACTAAAACAGCAATTAAACATAGGAGGTATATCCACATTTACTGGTGTCATAATATTACAAAATTTAAAAAATAGACACAACCTTCATATAAATAGTATGATCCTGCCTTAAGTATCACCACAAAGCAGCTTCTTCCATAAACCCCCCTCACCCCTTAGAGGGAATTTGAGACATTATGTTCTCTTCTCCTGTAATTCTTTACTTATTTATTTACTTAATTTTGCTTCACATTGCAGTTAGCTGCCTACACCTACTTTACTCTTCCCTGGACGATAAGCACCTTGAAAGCAAGGAATGAGTTTGACTCATCTTTGTATTCCCAGGATTTAGTTCAGGGGTTAATTTATGTTTTTAGGTGAATTAATAAGTGAGTGGATGATAAATAAGTTATAAGAGATCTCTTTGGTAAGTATTCTCTTAGGTTGAATTTAAAAAATGGCTCTGCAGACATTCTCCTGTATTTTAATTTAAGGACATTCCTTCAGAGTTCCTCTTATACTAGCAGAAACCAGACAAGTGATGAGCAGGCCATTAGTTCCAATTCTTTTGGAAGAGCAAGCACTCATTTGAGTTTATCTCATCCTTTCACTACAGAACAATGACAAAGAATGGGGATAATCAGTTAAGATGCAAATACGCTATCCCCTGAAATTCTTGATATGGACTTTAGTCAGTTAACTAGATCTTTTAACCTGGACCCTGGTTAACCTGGACCCTGGTGGTGTTCTAACCTTGATCCTGTGTCTCAGCTCATCACCCTGGCTCTATAAGTTCTTGTTTAGTCTTCTAAATACTTACTGCCATATTGCACTGCGAACTACTCCAATTTGTCCTCCACCTTATAAGGGAGGAGATGTAGCATATAATGTGTAAATAATCAATGTTAGAGTGAAGCCTACATCCAAATCCGTTTTGCTGCCTCACAGCTGTGTGATCTTCGGTAAGTTACTTAAATTCTTTGTGCCCGCATTTCCTGTAAAATGGGATTTATTATTATATGTACCTTATAGATCCTGTAAGGGGTGATTTCAGTGTCACATTCTATCTGCATTTATTTTTCCCTTGTGCCAGTTACTTGCCTTTTAGCTCTCGTCTCCATCTCGTCCTTCTCATGATACTCTAGCAAACATTCTCTGTGCCCTTCCCAATGTCATAGTTAGCAAGAAGTCTACAAAGTTTCTAGGCCTTCTTGCCAAACTTTTTTGGTGACCTTGCACAAAATGGCTGGGAAGTTGGGAGGAAGAGAGAGCTATTATTTTTTTTGCTTCTGGTGGTGCATCCAGCAGCAACAGCTGTCAGTTCTGGGCTGCAAGAGAATCTATGGCAGTTTCAGGAGTATTCAGCAGGACTGCAAACTCAGCAGATGTTGTTTCATCCTAATGACGGCAGCACTGGTCATGCCTACAGCATATCTGTTACCATTTCCCAAAAGTTAAGAACATGGCACTTAAGCAAATATAGGATGAATATTATCAAATATTTTATTCAATTTAGTCATTAATCAGATAGTAAGGTAGTAGGGCTGGTACAAAAGAGAGAATCAGAAAATGAAGAGTTATGTAGTCAGTCACACAAAAGGATAATTAAATGAATTTTCTAATAGATACAAATGCCTACAAGGCAATAAACTACATCCCTCAGTGTTATCTTCCCAATTGGACAGGAATTATTTGCATGCCTATCAGATAAAAACCTTCAAATTAACATGTAATATGTATCTTCACTAAGTCTGGACAAAGTGCCTTCTAAATATCCTTGGGTGAATCTATTAAGAATTCTCCTCATAACATAGTGAAAAAAATATATGCTGCCAATTTTTTCCCTCACTTCCAAAGTTTTGGAAAATGCTTTTGAACAAAAAGAAAAAAAAAGAAAAAAAAAATGGTACTCCTGTTGTGCAAATGAAGCTTCAAGACAAAGCCACCCTCCCCTATCTATCTATAACCAGATTGTTACCCACAAAACTCTTCAAATAGATAACTGGAGTCATTACTGCTTAAATGAGATATGAAGTATTAGTGTATATTTATTTAGTGTGTGGTCAATAATAAGTGAGAGTATTGCCACTGTTATTTATTTTTTTTAAACAAAAAAGGGTATTTATTGGCTCATATAACTGAAAAGTCCATAGGGATATACTAGCTTCAGGCACAGCTGGATCCAGGGGCACAAACATTGTCATAAGACTCAAGTCTCTCCATCATTTGGCTCTGCACTGGCTTCATTCTCTACCTCATTTGATCTGGTGGGCCCTGTTGGTTTGAGCTTTTCATACTACAAAGCATACTACAAGCAACCTCAGTAAAGAAGTTGAGCTTCTGAGCTTCTCCTCCACAGTTCAGTAAAACTCCTAGGGCTGAGTATCACATGACCATTCCAGAACCAATTATTATGATGAAAGAGATGGACTATGCTGATTAATCAGGTCTGAATTACATGTCCACCCATGAAGCTTAAAGTTAGGCCAGACTGTCTGAACCATGTGGACTGAAGATAGGGAAAGTGGTTCTAAGAAACATCACCGAGTTGTTACAAAGAGATGGAATGGATGCTGGTCAATCAAAAACAACTCATGTCAATATGACCAGATACTGAAAAAGTTTAGTTTCTGTTCAGTAACAGCTGGCATTTGGCCACTGTTTTTTTTTTATTATTATACACGAATAATCAATTAGAATTTAGAGCTGTTTCTCCCATCTCTGCTTGGTTAATTCTATTTTTTGGACCTGGCCCTTCTTAGGCTGTCCAGTTTATTCTAGTGAGTCATGCCATGTCCTGCAATATCACATGGATGAACACAACAGTAACTGGTAACTTTCTTTAGTAGTTAGATTGGCACAGAAAGAATCACTGTCTAATTCATTTTGTCATTTTGCTGAGTCTTTAGGAAATGCAACTGTAAAATCAGTACCAGATGGAGGAGCTATGTCTGGGATTGTATTGTGCATTTGCCCAGAGACAATTGTCTTCTCAGTTGGCCATGCTGCTCCATCTTCTAACTACATTTGTATGGCACTGGAACTAGCTCCATAATATCTAGCAAAGCATGAGTACAGACAGTATAGCATCTGGAACACATTTTTGTTTGCCTAATAAGGAAGGGTCATTAGCTTTGGATTGGAAAGATTCAAAAAACTTTTGAAAAACTCTATTTAATTCGGGAGGACTGACTCAATGTGGACATGGAGAAATGTATTAAGTGATAAGAAACAACTCAACTCTCTGAATTGAATTAGAGAATGTTGGCCATTCTTCAACAATTTATTTCAGGGCATTTAAGTCATCAGCACTTCTTTTCGTCTGACTCTAACATTTTCTTAGACCCTTTGTCTCTTATCTGTTCAGCCCCCATGACCGAGTACACTTAATCACCATCTGAAGCTCTGATGTTTGTGTGTATGACCTTCAGTCCTGGATTTGACCAGATCCATTCCTAATCAGGCATATAATTCAATGAACCAAAGATTTCCAGTTGGGGAGCTTAGCGCTAGGTTTGCTTGATGTTGATCTCACTCTGATACATAACAGTGTTTCTAGCACTCACAGCATTACCAACAACTAAACCTCAGCTTTGGCCACTTGCCTGATTCCCAACTTCCATAAGGATAAGATAATAATTCTGCCTTGCTTCTCAGAGTTTGAGATTTGCCCCTCAACCCAGTCCTATTGCTAGCTAGTTTCCTCTCTGTACCGACAGACTTGCTGGAATTCAGCTATTTCCCTGGGTTGAGAGTAATGTCTGTGCTAGACAACTGTGGTCATTCCTCACCTGCCTATGGTAAAACAAAAACAAAAAACAAACCCTTACAAGATCTTCCCTGCTTGTTTTCTGGACCATTCTTATTTGCGACTACTTGTGACCATCCTTTGCCTGCCAGTGGATTTCCATGCTTGTTATTTTGACCAACCCTGAAGCATCTCTGTGGTGACTCACTGGCTCTGACCCCTTTTTGTTCTCTTGTATGAACTCTACTTAGACATTGATGATTTCCAAAGGGAGACAAAGAGTAATAGTGATTATACACAGTTTATGGTATATAGCATCCTTAAATATGGGTTACCTAGGTAACATAAATGAATGTTCCAAGCTAGATAGGGAGTTGAAGATCAAAATGCTGTGCAACTCTAGGGACCATCATTTATGGAGAATCCATGTGGATAGCATCTCTTTGAATCATTCAGAGTGGTGGTCATGATGGAGACCCATATGCTGCACATAATTGTTGCCAATTCACTTTTTCAAGAAACTCAGAAGTATTTTTTTTAATCTCACAATTTTTTAAATGTTGGCAATTTGTTCAAAATGTTTATAGTACTGTGCTGGCAGAAAGTGTGTCAATCAGCAGCATTTGGCCCATACAGTAGTAGTGTGTGAATCAGTGCCCGAATGGTCTCTAGAACTGAAGATGGTGGGAGAAGAGGCAAGTTATATTCTTCAAATCTGCCCCTTTTTGTCATGTTGGAAAATGTAAACATATGCTAATAGTCTCTGATAATCTTCCTTGAGTAGGATTTTTCTGTCTTGTAGTCTTATACTCATCACATTTTTGTTCAGAGGAAAATTTTATTTTTCAGTCATTCAACATAGGTAGTTACCTTTCAAATTGCTCTCTTAGGTTTATGCAGTATCATATCAACCATCAATATAGTTTAGTTGCCATATTTTGACAAAAACTCTGTATATGTGTGTATTGTGATAGAACCATTAATGAATTTTGACTGTTTGAATTTGTTTCAATTTGACTTCAATGTAAAGTTTAATAGTCTCTCACATTTATAAGAGTACAGATTACATGAACCACTTGTCGAGAGAGGTAATACTGTACACTTTTAGGTCTAATATTAGACTCATAGTCTAACAGTGTTTTTACACTTGGGGCCTTAAAGTAGTTTTTGATTTTTCCTCCAACATACCCCTAAATGCCATGGGCTGGGAGGGGTCAGCCCGTAACTACTCACCTCGAGCTTAAAACACTTTTACCATTTCATGTTTTATCTACAAAAATAATATGAGTTTTCCTTTATAATCCATAAGATAACTATGTACAGTCAGATAACCATAGATAAAATAGATTTACTCAGAGTTTAGGAATAATAGAGCTTAGATATGGGATTTTTCCTGGAGAAAAAAGGATGTTGTCACTCTCTATTATACTGAAAAGATTGCTAGAGCATGAGGTAGGGAGCCAGATATTAAATGAAATAAAACTTTGCCCCTTTTGACACTTAGAACTTAAAACTGTCCATAGATAGGGACACCTAGTATGAATTAGCACATTTCTGCTGGGAATCAGTTTAATAGATGTTTAATCAGTTAATCAGTTTGATAGATGTTTAATACAGTTTCCTGGTCACTAAATATATCTCAATATGTAAAACTTTTTTTTTTTTAAAGATTTTATTTATTTATTCGACAGAGATAGAGACAGCCAGCGAGAGAGGGTACACAAGCAGGGGGAGTGGGAGAGGAAGAAGCAGGCTCATAGCAGAGGAGCCTGATGTGGGGCTCGAACCCATAACGCCGGGATCACGCCCTGAGCCGAAGGCAGACGCTCAACCGCTGTGCCACCCAGGCGCCCCTCAATATGTAAAACTTTATTAGGGGAGCCAAACTGAATAAGGATTAGAAAAATTTCCCAAAGAACCAATGAGCCCTTTTTCGTTTTGAAGTTCAAAACTATTTTTTAAAAAAATCTTTGTTGGATTAGGGTAGTCCCAACACAGGTCTGCTGGTTGGGAATCCTACCAAAGCCATGTTATCCAAGGATAAATTACCATGAGAAATAAAGAAGGTAGATTGGGCCTAGACATTTTTGGGAAAAGGTTTGTTTCAGCACTACATTTGGCTGAAGCTTGAAAGCTTATCCAGATTTATCTGCCAGGCATGGGGTCATGTTTTAGGGAGCAATGGCTGAACTTAGAAGCATAAACTAAGACAGTAGTAACAGCAGTAACCTTGGGAGCCAAGTATGAGACATCATTGCACCCTGTGCCAGCAAGGATGTCACTGTGGCTGGACAAGCACCTGTCAGATTAGAGTTCCACAGCAACACGTATGGCAGTGTCCAAACCAATGGTGCTAGCAGATTAATTGGACTTTCTTTTTCTTTGTTTGGCATTTTAAGAAGGAACTAATCTCTATGGACAGAGTAG
This sequence comes from Ailuropoda melanoleuca, assembly GCF_002007445.2. NCBI lineage: Eukaryota > Metazoa > Chordata > Mammalia > Carnivora > Ursidae > Ailuropoda > Ailuropoda melanoleuca. Next base: position 83,356,711 of record NC_048218.1, read on the forward strand.
GCCCTGGAGTTCTTAAATGAGTCAGAGGAAGGATGCAGAACATAAATAATTAACTTGAACTGTATTTATACTGTAAGTTGATAGAGCAGATCATGTCAGTTACTTGTGGAAGACATGCATAAACTCCAGTTATGGAACACAAGCTGCCCATAACCACATGCTAGTCTGGAAAGGAGATGGAACATGCCTGGAGAGAGATCAAAGGTTTCTTTTACACAAGGATAAAGCCCTGGATTCAGAGAAGAGCCTGGGAATGGTTGGAAGAATCAGTATAGAAGAATAGAGTAGTACCTCTCTCCTGAATCCAGAGCAAGGGAGAGCATCCTGAGCAAACAGGGCATCAATAGAGTGCAAGGCTGCAGAAGCAGTTGGCTCAGGGAGACAGACAGAAAGCAGCTTCACTAAGCATCTGTGCTAAGGCTTGGCAACAGTAGCTGCACAGAGGTGGCCAGGTTCTTAGAGATCCAACCTCCAGGGCCATGTTTGTGTTGTCTTCCATCCCCAAGAAGAATATTTGAGATTTGCATCAACCAGTGGAGGTTTGGAGCAGATGGGACACATCCTGTGAATGTGAGTGAGCCCCCTTGGAATTCTCGAACGTATCAGAAGAGCCACTAGAAAAGCCTGGACATCTTGATAGAGTGGATCTCAGAGTTGTCATACTCCAAGCTAATAAATCTAGACATTCCAGTGATACATGCTTATTTAGTATGAAATGTTTTCATCTAGAGCGTGTACTACTAAAGAACAAAAATTCAGCTGAGTAATTTAAAAGATCAAATTGGTTTTATTAAACAGCTCATGAATTGGGCATCATCCCGTCTCGCAAATAAAAAGGAGTTCCAAGGAGCTGTACAAAATGGAAGGTTTTTAAAGGCAGAGCAGGAGTGGAGAGAAGGAAATTATTAGCAATGAATGCATGGTCTCAGGCTAGGTCACCCTCTTAAGGTGTATGGAAAGGGCTTATTAGTGGATTACTCACCTCCTACCACTGATCAGGCAATTTCAGTTTGGCTGATTAAAGGTCACATTTCTGGGGCTTGGGGTAGAAACTGCAGTTAAGTTAGGTATTAAGTCTTAGTTTGCTGATATGGGGCCTTAACATAAGTGACTACATTTTGGGCCTGTGGTTTTCTTTTTTAACAATTCCCCTGTTTAAATCAGACTCTCAGCTCAACTGAGAAATGTGATCAAAAGGTATTAGTGCAACTCTCAGCTACTGCTCTGTAGTTCTCACAGCTTCTCACACAAATTTGGTTGATCCTCTGTGTGATATTAACAGGCCATGACTAGAGGTTCACATCCTCTTCATTCCTTTTTTGATGTTCCAGTCTTAGGATGATCATTTACTTGGTGGTTAGCAGCTGCAAACATGCATTTGAAACTTTTGAGAGAACATAGAACTCCAGGGAGATTATTATGAGTATAAGCGGGATAATTCTCAACGTTCTGAGTGTACTTCAGAGTTATGGTTCTCAACCTTCCCTGATGACTGAGAGTGATAGAGATAGTGATAATTTCAAGAGGTTACTAAGATGTTCATTAAGGCTTGTCTGATCTGCCCAGTGAACTGGGTGTCTCAATACTGGAAATTATGGAAGGTGTATATCCCAAGTGGGAAATCCATTTTCTAACAGTTTCTTTGCCACTGTTTAGGCATCAGCTTTGTGACAGGGTAAGGCTTCAACCCATCTGAAAAACACATATACCAGCAAGAACATATTGATACTCCATACCAGGTGGCAATTGAATGAAGGCTAGCGGAGGTTGTTCAGAGGGTCCCCAGGGAGATGTTTTAAGGCCCCTGGGAACAAAAATAGTTTCTCTAGGATTATGGACCTGAGACAGTTCAGACACTGATGGTAAACTGTTTTTGCAATTTTATATGTCTCCCTGCCACTGTTTATTTATAATTTGAGTCATCTTAAATGTACATGATAGATGAAGGAATGCGAAAACCAAAAAATGGACCCAGGAAGAACCAAGTGGCCATCTTGGATTTCCAAGATATATTGTATTTACAACCACTGTTTGCCTCATTTTATTTCTCTGATTTTTGGAATGCAGTGTTGCCATGTCACAAGGACATCAGGATGAGTCAGGTAACAAGAGGTCATTTTTTATAGAAGCAGAAAGGACTTCATCCACGTGTGCCTCAACGTTTACAGATTCTGTTGCTGTTGCCTTTACATGACGGTCAGCCAGGGCATTTCCCTGATACTCAGGGTCAGTCTTTACAGTGTAAGCCTCAGTTTTGATGACAGCCATTTCAGAAGGTAAGAGAATAGTAGTGAGAAGGTCATTTACTTGTCTATCGCAGATTAGGGTCCCAGTGGATGTAAGAAAACCCCACTGTTTCCATAACATTCCCAAATCATGGATGGCTCCATAGTACCAGTTTGCCCTTTTGATAACTGGCATGTTCTGGTAAGGGCAAGGAGCTCTGCTCATTGGCCCGATTTAGTTTGTGGGAGATTTCCCCCTCCCAAGGAACTCATATTGGGTGGTAACATCATAATCAGCCTGGAAATTCCCTTTTTCATTTTTACAGTATGACCCATTAACAAACAAAATTAGATCAGGATCAGTCAAAGTCATAAGTCAGAAATATGGTGTCATGAAATGGGATGTCATGGGGCTCACCTTCATCAGGCAGGGGTGGTAATGTGGCAGAATTAAGAACATTGCATTGTTTAAGATGTAGATTATGTGGTGAAAGCAGAAGGATCTCATGAGGTCAGTCTACTCTCAGAGAAATGTGTTAATTCAGAGTTAAGAAGACTTTGGACAGCGTATGGAATTTTCAAATAAATGTCACTTTCTAAAGTTAGATCTACTGAGGCTTTGCAGCTGTGGCTATAGCCTGAAGGCCGGTCAGATATGCACAAGCAGCCTATCAAGTTGTACACAATAATAGGCAACATACCTGTGCTTATTGCCGCATTCTTGCATGAGCATTCCCAGGGCTTTGTTATCCTATTCATGTACAAATAAAGTGAATGTTGTGAATAGTTAGGTAGCCCTAGGGCAGGTAGCTTTTGTAGCACTCGTTTTAGTCTTATAAAGGCCCACTCATATTTATCTTCCCAGGGAAGAGACTTGGGGACTGATATTTTAGTAAATTCACAATGTGGGTAAACAAATAGAGAAAAATTAGGAACCCATGATCTGCAATAGCCAGTTACATTTAGAAATCCACAAAGCTGTCACTTCATTGTGGGCCTAGGAAATTCCTGGATTAGCTTAATCCTTTTTGGAGATAGCTAGACTCCTTCAGCACTTAGATTATGACCTAGGTAATGAACAGTGTCCAAAGATAATTATAATTTCTCTTTAGATACTCTGTGTCCTTTTTCAGCTAACCATTGAAGCAAATAAAAGGAATATTTCATGGGCCCCTTTTTGGTAACTAAGCACAGAAAGAGATCATCCATATATTGTAAATGGGTTAATTTCCCAGGGAATTGGAGAGTACTTATATCTTGGTGGAGCACTTGGCAGAAATAAGAAGGAGCCTCAGTGAAACCCTTCAGGCATAACTGTCCAAGATATTTTGTTGATTATAAAGGCAAATCGGTATTGACTGTTGGGATCTACAGGGATGCTAAAAATGGCCGAAAAAAGGTCTACAGCAGTGAACCGTTTGGGATTTGTGGTGGAACTTGTGACAAATGGGTGTTCAGGTTAGGAACAGCTGGGAAATGAGGAGTAACTATCTTGATGATAGCTCTTAAGTCTTTGACAAATCATTATCCCCTCCTATTCATTTTTCAGACTGCTAAGATCTGTATGTTATAGGGGCTAATACAGGGAATGACTAACCCCTGGGTGATTAGGTCTTCTATTATTGGTAAGAGGTCTTGTATGACCTCAGGTTTTAATGGATATTGAAGCAATTCAGTAAGAGGTTTAGTCACATCTGTCTGAATTCTTGTAGGCTCTGCATTTTTAATTCTTCCAACATCAGTTTTGGAAGGAGCCATGGATTTTTGGGACCTCAGTTAAATTAGGGAATTTTTGTTGGAATTCTTCTTCTTCTATATTAAGGACAGGAAATGCTAAGGTGAGGTCTGCATTGGAGGTAAAATGTATTAGCTCTTTTAATTTAGAAAGGAAATCTCTACCTAATAGTTTGAAGCTATATCACATAGCAAAGAAGAATGTTTTCCAATAAAAGTTCCCAAAATCATTTGTACTGTTTGAGGTAGAATTTCTCTCCGAATTTTATTAGATACCCCAACCATGGAAGCCTTTCTAACCCAAGGGATTTGTTGTCATATGAGAGTGTGGTTTAAAGGAGAAAGTTCAGCCCTAGTGTCTACTAGAATTTGATAAGGGTTTCCTTTATTTTAATTTTAGTCTCCCTTTGGCTGTTTAAGGGTAGTAGTTTACCAGAGACTCCCTTAGAGCTCTACCAGTTTAGGAGGGGCTTATATAGGATCCTTTCCTTGGGAGCAGTCAACTGAATGTTAAGGAATTGGTACAGGACCTTTGTGGACAATTTTTTCTCCAGTGCACCAATTGATTACAATTGAGACATCAGCCTCCAGGTCAGCTTTTTGATGTTGGGCCCCTGCGGGGGGTGGGGCCTGCAGTGGGAGGCCCAGGTGCTATTTGAAATCTTTGGCTCTGGAGCTATTGTAGCTATAAGGCCATTAATCTGGCAGTCCTCTATTTCTGATCTTGGTCCAAAGCCCTTTCAAAATATTCTGTTATGGTCCCAAGTTCAGTCAGGCTGGTGGCCTTTCATCCTATTTTCTCTCTTTTTAATAACCCACTAATCTCAGGAGATAATCCATTTACAGTAGGGTAGCTAGAGCAGGTAGAGTGATTCCAGAATGCTGCAGGAAGAGGGCTTCCAAATGGGCTTTAAAATCAGTCACAGATTCATCTTTCCTTTGTTTGCATATGGAATAACAGACTGATCACCAGAGACAGAGAAGACTCTAGGAGTGGCTTGTAAAAGGCAGTTGCTATTTTGCAAGCCCTTTTTGGTCGAGGGTCTTACTTATTTGGGGTTTTATTTATTTTACTACCTACATCCATTTTTGGGCCTCCCCAGCTCCTATCAACTTGTGCACAAGCTGAAAAAGATCTGGCAGTTTGGGGTCATAGGCACTGATAATGATTGTAAATTCTTCAAGAAACTTTTGGGGTTTCTCTCTAGGTTTGAGAAATTCTTTAATTATTGTTCTTAGTTCAGTCTTTTACTGAGGGGTGAAAAAATACCTGAAGGGATTCATTGCATCTTTGCGTAGTTTTATTTTAAAAGGTAAGTGTTTAATAGTCTCTTCTGAGTAGAAAGGTAGTTCAGGTAGAGAATTAGTAAAACATGAGTACTTAGGTAAAGAAGGATAGAGGAGAGCAGTAGGAGTCATGTGAGTGCTATTGTCTTTTGTTTTAGCTACCTCTTGTGTCTTTAATTTTTCATTAACCTTCTGTAATGAGTCTTTTAATGAAGCTCTTTTAAAATCTTGAAGCCTTTTGGAAGCTTCTGAATACCAATTAAAATAGGTATGGACTATTGTTTAATTTGGGAACCCTTACTTTCAAGTGCTCTTCTCGAATGAGCAATTTTGTCTAATTGGAACATTCCCCATAATGGCTATTGTAATTCTAGATTGTTTTCAGCAAATTTTGCCATTTTTGCAGATATTCACAACTTCCAAGACCATTGTTTTTAGACATAAATAAGCAAGTGTCCTGGAAAGTGGTGTGCTTAACTTTAGCATTTAAGGATCCCATTAGCTTAGTCTTTGGGCTTCTCAGAGCCAAGCTAAAACCTAAAAGGGATGTGCCTCTGGGTTGGGAATTGTACAACTATTGTACCTGGTTGCATGGAAGTTTTCTTGAGGTTGGCGGGTGACCTGGTGTCAACCTAACATGTTCCACAACCAACTTATTCTAACATGGCAATCTTTGAGGTAGGTGGTGTGTGCTCTAATAGCTCTTAAATGCTCAACCCATGCCCATCAGTGTTTGCAGCTCTTTGGCCTCTGAGATCCACACTAGCAATAGTCTTTATTCGCACAAAATAAGACAAACATGTGTACCTCAACATAGTAGCAGTAACCAAAAGATGTCACTGTGGACTGAAAGGCTGTACACACCACCAGCAATTCCCAGTGTGGACTAAACCAGCAAACTCCAGTAATTTGTGACTGTGGGCTGGATCTGGGAAAAGGGATTCCAAATAACTGGGGAATTATGGACAGAACTATGGACTTGAGTTCTAGCTGGAACTGTGTTAGCTCAAGCTGACCCACTGAGCCCTGGACTGGAAAGCCAATTAGATCACGAGCACAACACAAAGAGCGAGCAACTCAAACTTACCAATGAAATTTTTACCAGGGAATTCCAGTTTGGCTGGTTAAAAGGCACATTTCTGGAGTAGTTGAAATGACAAGTTAGGTTTTAAGTGTTGGTTTGTTGATATGAGAGCCTTAATGTAAGTGACTCTATTTTGGGCCTGTGGTTTTCTTTTTAACACTAGTAAAATTGACATTCCAGGAGCATATAGCTTGTGGTTTCAAGGAACCACTGTCACTTTGCTGTGAAACCTTAGGACCCAGACTGAAATACATGCTCCAGGTACAAAGTTAATAGCCTGAATTTAAATGAGATTACCCTAGAAGCTGCAAGTAATCTCATTTCTCTGAACTTTAATTTTCAACTATAAAATGGGAACAAGGTTGTTATCTTTACATGCAATAAGGCATGTAAAGTTCTGAGTATAGTGCCTATCAATATCATAACAAATAATTATAGAATGTGAACTGCAATGAGTTATTTTTATCAGTGGGTACAGCACATGACTTGTATCAGAAATTTGAATCATTGGGGGGCACCTGGGTGGCTCAGTGGTTAAGCGTCTGCCTTCGGCTCAGGACGTGATCCCAGTGTTCTGGGATCGAGCCCCACTTCAGGCTCCTCTGCTGGGAGCCTGCTTCTTCCTCTCCCCACCCCTCCCCGCTTGTCTCTCTCTCACTGGCTGTTTTTCTTACTGGCTGTCTCTGTGTCAAATAAATAAATAAAATCTTAAAAAAAAAAAAAAGAAATTTGAATCATTGAAATCTTGTACAATCAAAAAGTTGTTCCCAGGAAACCTTCCTATGAAATCAGTTTGTGATGAAACATAACCTCTTGCTGGAAGCAGTTTTTGTCAGAGACAATTTGTAAAAATCATTGGCTACTGATCATTGCACAGGGTGAAGACTTTGACTGCTTGTATAGTTCTAATGAGTGGCTGAGTGTATGAGGAATGCTATAGTGAGAATCTTGGTCTCTATTGCTCTCTCTTTCAGGCCAGATAATGTTTATATGTCCTTGACTATCCTCCTTCCTGCACGTTAATCTCTGAGCTGTTAATAAGGCTTTTTTTTTCCCCCTCTCTTCTTCAAAATGCCTCTCAGACCATCTACTGTCAATACTTTCCTGCCTGGCTCCCTACCCTACCCTCTAGAGACCCCCTCATGGCCACTTTATCCTCACTGGAAGATATGAAGCCAATTTTGCCATTGGACTACAGGGATTTAAACAGTACAAGCCGAACAGTTTAATGTTTTATTCTCAACTGAGCCTGCACTGGTTCTAAATCCTAGAGGAATTGGAGGAACAAGCAAGAATCAAGGAACAAGCATGGAATAAAGGAAGTAATATAGAACAAGACTTCCTCTCTCAAGCCCTCCAGGGCATGCAACCCAAACTTCAATGCCAATCTCCATGATTGGGTCTCTACCCACCTGATTCTGGCTTCATTAAACTTATAAAAAAATAAAATAGAATAAAATAAAATAAAATAAAATAAAATAATAAAAGTTATATCACTCTTGAGCAGTATCTTTATGCTATGTATGCTGTGCAAAGCACTTATATACATTACCTCATTTAATTCTGACAAGAACTCTAATGGACTAATTGTATTTTTACCCCATTTTAAATTGGAAGAAAACCTAAGACTAAATAAAATAGATGTTACTTGCCCAAAGTCTCACAACTACAAAAAGACCAAGTCAGAATTTTAACCCAAGTTAATTCAACTCCAAAACCCAACTCCAGGTATTGAGTCTTCCTCATTTAATTCCATTTTGAGTTTGTTCTCTCCTCACTTAAATGTCTAGGTCCCTGCAGACAGCCTGATAATTGAGGTCCCTGCTTTAGTCTTCTCCATGTTCTTAAGCTATGTGCCAACTGTCCCCAGAAAGACTATAACCTCCTCCTGGCCTCCTGTGTGAGCACAGATCAATAAGGAAAGGATTAAAATCAATAAGGAGACTTGAAGTTAGCATGTGCTTCATTCCTTTACATTCTTCAGTATCAGACTTGGTTCAAGAGCATGAAACAGAATTGCTGCAATTCCTGGATACATTTAATATAGAATGGACAAGGAACAAATGACAGTTTTAAGAAATAATAAATAATGTCCCCCCAATGAAATTTTTTCTTTATGAGAAGATCATTCTTATCACTTTGATTCTTTCAGCTGTTTCTTGTACAATTAATTTATGCAATTTTACCAGCTAAAAGCACGGGTAGGCAGAGCATGCTGATGTCAGATTTCCAGTGGAGACGACACAACAGAATCCGAGATCCACCACAGCAGAAGGTTCAGAATCACCAATCAGTATTGCTTTTTCAAGCTTATGAAAAAGTATACAGTCTCAAACAGTGAGCAAACTGTTCTTTTTTCCCCATGGTCTATTAAGGGCATAGGCTTATTTTTAGTCCCAAAGAGTCTTTTGAAGGAGTAAAAGTAACTAAAGAATAGTAATAGAAGAATTTGTGACTTTTCCTTTCTTTTAAAAAAACAAAGCAACAACAAACTTTTAATATAACCACATCAACATTTTCTAAATTACTGAAGATAAGAATATCACTTACAATTCTACTCCCTAGTTCAACTACTATGAATATCTTTATCTATTTCTTTTCATCATTTCATGATCTTTTTCCTAGTTGAAATAATAATGTCCATAAAGATGCAAGCAAGCAATTCATAGAAGAAGAATGTAAGTGGGCATTAAGTATGCTTCACTGGTAATCAGGAAAATTGAAATTAAAACAATGAGGCATTATTCTTTGGCAAAAAATAAAAAGATTAAAAATATTCACTTTTGGATACAAGCACTGCTATATTCTATTTGTTGGAGTATGTATTGGAAAAAGTTCATGGGTTAGAAATTTGGCAGTATTTATTAAAATTCTATTTTTGAGGTATCATCCTACAGAAATATCCACATACATGCATGAAAATACATGTGTAACAATGCTCACTGAATCATTGTTTGCAGAGTTAAAAAAACAGATACCATCTAAGTCCGCATCAGGAGAAGAATTGTTAAATAAATTACAACATTTGATAGTGGCAAAAATAGATGTTTAAAAATATGACATAATGTTAATAATAGCAATATCAATTATGGAAAAGTTTTCCAACACATATCATTCACTAATAAAAGCATGTTGTAGAACAATGGAGTTAATATATTCTCATTATAAAAAAATGACATGTGAAAATGTATAGAAGGTAAAAAGGGAAATGCATGAAAGTACTACCAATGATTACATCTAGAAACAAGAGTAAGATTAGAGAGAGTCATAAAGAGGTATCCTTTTGTAGTTTTTTCGAATTCTCATAAGGTAATATACATGTATTTGAATATTTATAATGCAATTATATACCTGTATTTGTTGTGTAATTTTTTTAAATGTTGGAATGAAGTAATTATAATATTCTTATAATTTTAGATATCATTAGGTTCATTCGACACTATACTCAAACATTTTCTCTGCTTTTAATAACCATTATTTTAATAATGTAAAATATTCCATCCAGCAAATATGCTACTTTACATAGTAATTCCCCTATTGCTGTAGTTTTACACTGTTATCAATTTTATACTATAGATAGTGTTGCAATATATATTTTGGGGGGATAGCATTTCTAATTTTCTTCATTTTGAAATAAATTTCTATATGTTAGAGCCCCAGGATGGGATTACTTGGTGGAAGGTTGAGAATCCTACTGAATTGAAAAATCCTCTTGAAACCAAGAGCAAGACCCTATTGCTGTTGACCCCACTGCCAATATCTATTGCTAAAGAGTCTCTACAAATAACAAGGCTCTGTTTTATTTGGCTCAGTTTTTCCCTTTGCACCTTTATCTATGTGATTTGGTCTTAAATTATAAGCAATTAATATTTCTACCATCTCAAATTTTGTGACTGAACCCAGCTCCAACACAGTAAGGTGAAGCAAGGTGGCAGGAAGGTGGCTTGTTTTTTATCATAATTTGCCAACATGAAGACTCAGACATCAGTAACTACTTGCTATTCTAGAAAGCATTCTCTGGTTAGTGAGGACAATGTTACAGAACATCCTTTCCCAGAAGGCAATGAAGTTGCTCAGCAAGAGTAGCCTTTTGTGGAAGAAAAACCTGATAAAGATTGAGTAGCCCCAGGAAAGCTGTGCTTTGTTTTTGGAACAAGGTGTGTCCTGAATTATATGAATTCAATCTTGGTGAAAGCCAACTGCATTCATGCAGCCCAAGACAAACATTTTTACCTGTTGTGTTTTCCCTTGATCCTGCAGTTTTCTGCACAGAGATCCACTTAGGAATTCTGCTGCTGCTAACCACCATCCATTCTCTTGTTCTGGGCCCTGGGCTGCATTCTAGGAACAATGTGTAGTTCTTCCTTAAACCCTCTGGAGAAGACCTCAGGGAAGTTTAGAGTAAATGCTCTAATTAAGTCACTAGCAAAATAATGCTAGTAGGTTAGGGTATAAACCCACAAATATATAATAATTAACAATTAATATAAGTCATTTACAGAGTTCCTCATGGAAAAGTGAAATCTATTTCCCCTCCCCTTAATATTGAGAATGACTGTTGTGGCTGCCTAGATGAACAATGCAACAGAAGTAAAGTTGCATGATATCCAGAGCTATGTCATAGAAAGCAGTATGGCCTTCTGTGCTCCCCATTCCCACCTACCCTTAGAACTCAGCCACCACATTGTAAGGAAGAACCACGTTGAAGAGACCATGTGTGGGTGTTCCAGCCTATACATTAGTCTCCACTAAAGTCTTAGTCAATAGCCAGCATCAACTACCACAGATGTAAGCAAGCAAGACTCACCTTGGTTTTCATCTGTGGGTAATGTTGCCTCCCCCCTCTCCCCAGAATTTGACAATTTTTGGTTTTTACAACTAGAGAAGGAGTGCAACTGGCATCTAGTGGGTAGAAGACCAGAATACTGCTAAACATTCTACAAATCCCAGTTCCCTTCAACAAAAATATCCAACCCACAATGTTAACAATGCTAAAGTAGAGATACCCTGCTTTAGAAGACTCCAGGCTCCAGTCTTTGAGCCAGGCTGATTCCAAGTGAAGCAAAGACAAGCTGTCCCTGCCAAACTCTGCCGAAATTACACTTTCATGAGGTGATTTGTTTTGCAGCAATGAATAATTGCAACACCATCAAATAAGTGGAAGAACTGAGTCCTGACCTCAGGTTTTTGTGACTCTGAAGCTCATGCACCTTCCTCTGCTATTTTGAAGGGACATAACAACAACAACAAAAAAGAATAACAGAGCAGCTTTGCTTAAAGCGTGACTGAGACTTGAGCACAGAAGAAAGGAAAGATGACTATTACCAAGAAGAGAGCAAAGAAGTAGTTCTCATTGGACAATTGTCCTCAAATTCAACACTAACTACTCTCTGGGGTGGAAAAACTGGGGAGAGAACTCTCAGTTCCTCTTCATAAGTTTCTCGTGAATATGCTCTTGATGGTTTGTTTCTGTCTGTTGACCCCAAGTACTCCTCCAGTAACTTCTAACATCTAAGAGAGTCTAAAGAAGCCCAACTTTCCCCTAGTAAACTGAAAAGATTACGTTTTTCACAACTACATTTTCCCTAGAAAGAATTGATCAGTCAGGATCTTTTCCCAAACCTTATTACACAATACTTTATCCATAAAAATCCTTTAAATAATCAACTGGTTTCCTAAGTACCTCACCACTTCAAAGTGGGACAGCATCCCAGTAATTCTACTTCTGTTATCTGTCTTAAGAAAACAATTTGAAATTTAGACAAAGATTTAGGAGCAAAACTATTCACTGCAAGATTATTTGTAGGAGTTAAAAGCTGGAGGAAAAAAATTAAGGTCTGACAATAAGGTAATGGTGACGTAAATTTGTTGTATAAATTGACAGCAAAGTATCATATGACCATAAGTGAATTATTCTATTGTGGGCCTGCTTCTAATCTTACTTGGTATACCTTCCCTATGCAATTGATCTACTCCATGGCTACAATGACCATTCCTGTTTCTCAAGACTAGCTCTCACTTCCAAGTTCAGACCCGCATATTTAAATTCCTACTGGACATCTCTGCATTGATGGTGTTCAAAGCCCATTATCTTTCTCCAAAATCTCCTGTCCTACATTTTCTATTGGAGTGATGACAACAGCTTCTACCAGATCCCAAGCAAAAAACATGTGCAACATCTTTGATTAACCTATCCCTTTCCTGCATGTCCCATATCCAATTAATCCTAGACTCTTTCATTCTATTAAGTCTCTCCTAAATTTCTGTTGAATTAGTTTCAGCTTTCTAACCCAATTGCCACTATTCTACTCCAGGTCACCATCACTTCTTAACCTGAATTTCTACAGTAGATTCAGAAAGGATCCCATTTTCTCTTTTCTAATCTATTATTTGTGCCACAGCCAAAGTGATCTTTCTAAAATTCAAACATGATCAATATCCCCTTGCTTAAAGCCCTTCACAGCTCATCATAGTTTTAGGATAAAACTCAATTCCTTACTGGGTTTTAAAAGGCCATTCATAACCAGGTCCTTGCTTATCTCTCCAGCCTCATCCCAGACCATTCCACCTCTCCGAATCTCTTTGAATTTTATGGTCCAACCAGCTATACCATTTGCGGTTTTGTGATAGACTATGTGCATACTTTTGGACCTTGCACGTATACTCTTTATCTCTAACTAAATCACTATTCCTCTCATTCCTAATCCCAATTGTTACTAACCTGGCTAATGCCTGCTTTTCTTTCCTTTCAATTTCTGGAAACTGCCAAGTTCTCTTACCTCTGGGTAATCATATATGCCTTGCCTTGTTCATGGAATTCCTCCTCAGCATAGACAGACAGACACATTAATCTAGTGTGGTAACTATAAAAAGTGCCTCTCAGGGGTGCCTCGGTGGCACAGTCAGTTGGGTGTCTAACTCTTGATTTTGGCTCAGGTTGAGATCTCAGAGTCATGGAATTGAGCCCATGCTCAGCTCAGAGTCTATTTGGAACTTTCTCTCCCTCTCTCTCTGCCCCTAACCTCTGAAATAAATAAATAACTCTCTCTTAAAAAAAAAGTGCCTCTCTGGTCTCCTAGTGTGGAAAACAGATTAGATTAGTAGCCACAGTTTCTTGGCTGTGACTCCAGAACTGCCTTCATACCAAGGCCAAACTTTCCACAGCTGTTCCAAGTCACTCAGAGACATGAAATTCCTCTGACAAGTACCTTTGGCTTGAAGACTCCCCATCAGCCTTGCCAAACTGTCAGAATTATTCTATAGCCTGTGACATTTCTTCCTTCCCTATCTCCTTTAAAGAAATCAGACCTATATCACGGTCTGATGACTCTCCTAATCTCATCAGAATTCTTTCCTATTATCCCACATAGGCATTCCCTTAGTAAGCATCTCCATAATGAATGGTCCTGTCTTGGCACCTAATTCTTAGAAGACTAATACAAGTTGTACTGAGAGTGGTCCAGGAAAACATATGGGGGTTTGGGACTGGTTCACTCACTACCTGATGGACATAGAGGACAACACCCTATTTGGTAGGTGGGACATTCAGTTTCATGGATAATCCCTGGCAAAAAAATAACAGCTCAATTGATAAATATTTCACTGGTGATAGCCTGGTAAAATGCCTTGGTGGAGAGGAATGCTATTGTAACAAATCACTGGCTTTGAGGAATTTTCCTGGGACAGGTACTGTATCATTCTGGCAAGGACCACAGGAAATATGGCAGACTCACTGCTAAGATGGCCCTTAGACATCTGGAGAAAGTGATGGCCAGTGTCCAATGACATGAAAATATCTGAGTTGTTCTGGCAGGTAACAGAGAAAGGATTAAAGAGGCTGAAGGAAGTGAGCATGCTGAAGTAGTTATGTTGTAAAAGATCAGAAGACTAACAACAGACTAAAGAAGGATGCTGAGGACACACCATTCATCAAGGCCATTAGGAATTTGCCACTGAGCCCACTCAGCATCACTAAGAATCCAGTGGTAACCGTCTTCTACAGGGTAGTGCTGATGGTAGAAAAAATAGTCACAGTGTTGGGCACTCTAATAGCCATAATGGTGATTGTTTCCCAAGGTAATAGGGGCCAGGTGGCCACATGTAGCCAATTAATTATTAATGACCAAAAGAATCATAGATTGCTGGTAATCAGTGGACCCTTTTAATCTGGAAACTTAAATTTTCAGTACTAGGACATTTTCTTTCATACATTATTTAATAATTTATTCCTTTGCACATTATCTCTTCTCTTTTTCTGTAACTCATTAATTCAATGTTTTTTCTTCCTAGATTTGATCTTTGAAAAATCCTTTTTCTGTACTTCCATATATGTTTTATTGTGTTGTACTTTTTAAAAACTTTTCCTAAACTTTATCTTCCGACACTTTTGTTGATTTGTTGTTGTTTTTCTGGTTCTTGTTTTTTAGTTTCTAGGAGTTCTTTCTTGGTCTGGTTGTTCTTTTTATATATTTTCTTGTTATTATTTCATGGATGCAATATCTTCTCTTATTCTTCTGAGGATACAAATTATGGGGGTGGGAGGTGAAACTATTTTTTGGGGGGGTCTTTATTCCCTCTGAAGATTTTGTTTTGCATTTTGTTTGGCCTCTCTATTTCAAGTTAGACATTTTGCTTAATTTTCTTGTAATCCTTAGTATACCATGCATATTTTTTAAAAAATCCACAAATATGGTTGGAGCTTTTCTAGGGGAAGGAGGAGAAAAAATGAGCTTTTCAACTGGTAGGCTTCATTTTAGAGTGATCAGGCAGACAGATAGCTTTTTAGATAACAGAGTACAAATGTAACTGACATTGGGGCCTCTTCTCAATTTCCCAAGAAAAGAGTCCTCTTTTCTTCAGCTTGGGGTAGATAAATGCCTGGCTATTGTTATGGGAAAGGTGTTGGAGAGGACCCATGATTCAGGATCAGACCTCTCTCAATCCTTGTTTTCAATCTTATGTTCCATCCACTGTGCCTGCCCTTCATTTTATTTCATTCCAGTGTCACTCTCTGCAGGCCCCTCAGTTATAGCTTCCTTCCCTTGCTGAGTTAGTTTTTATTCTTTCATTTGCTCTCTCTTTTCCAAAAATTTATCATGACTCATCTGCTTTTGTCTTCTTTCCTGATCCATTTATTTGTACTTGTAGTTCTATGCTTTTAAAAGATCCTTTTACTGATCTTTTAGAAGGGTTTCTATAGGGAGAGAAGATAAATGCATCTGTTCAATCACACTCCCATCTTTTTCTTCCTGGTTTAAATGCCACTTTTATCATACACTAAAATTGGCATGTAATTGGCAATATTTTAAGGCATTCTAATCTATTCTGCTGTGCTATCTAATTATGTAACAGTACCAGATTTCTAATTATCATGACTTTAAGATGTATTTTCATATCTGGCAATATAATTCCTAATCATAATTCTTTTTTAAAATTTCAAAAATTTTCTTGGCTGTTCTCACACTTTTTAGATTAACTTTAAAATCAAGGTGTAACAAATTTATAATTCAATTTGAGAAAATTGACTTTCTCTATTAGTAGCTCCACATTCAAGAACTTTGTATGAGTCCATTTATTCAGTAAAGTTTTATCTTTCTTTCATATCAATACTGATTAATTCCTAAATCTGTTCTTAGGTATTTCATGTTTGCATTTTATTTTGAAAGAAAACTTTTAAACTATATTTTCTAATGTATTTTTGTTAATACAATGAGAAACTACTGACTTTTTAAAAATTCATTTTATAATTGGAAATTTTACAGGTTGCTATATTTTTCTAATAGGTTTCCCCTGAGTCACTTAGATTTTCTAGGTACATAGTCATGTAATCTGGAAATAATGATAATAGTTGTCTGGCTTTGCAGAATTATTTTTATTCATTTTCCTGCATTATTACACTTCCATTTGAAATATATATACACAATTAATAAAAAAGATCAAATGCCCATTTATCACTTTGGTAGCTGTGTAGCCACTTACTTGTTTCGGTGCATTAGTTAATAGTGTATTATTACATAATTTTGGCCATCTAACAATGACAGAATATCTCTCTTAGAATTAATATTAATGGAAATGTGCTTAGAATGCCATCACTGTCGGTTTGTGTTTTAATCCTCTGGGGCCAGATTGCCTGGATTTGAATCAGTAGTGTGCTGGAGCCTGCTCAAACGGGCTCATAAAAACAAATTGTGTGCATCTCCTTCCAGTTCCACTCATATTGTTGATTTATTGGTAGGTTGAAATTGATCATGGTGGGAGTACTTGCAGATACTACAAGTCAGGGACTTTTGGAGAGAGGGGACAGGGAGAGGGGGGAGGAGAGCTGTTTGTTAAGCATTGCCAAGTTACCAGCCCACCGCTAATTTGAATCCTTGTTCTGTTGCTTACTAGGTAACTCTTTGAAAATTATCTATCTATATACCTCAATTTCCTCATCTGAGAGTGAGGAAAATCATAACAACTCCCTCATAATTTGTTATGAAGATTAAAGGGATTAGAACACTTAATGCATTTAGATAGTGTGAGATATGTTACACTCATTGTAATTTTCTTTTTTTCTAATTTATAATTTTTTATTGTATCCTTATAGTGCCCTTCTTTCTGGCCTCCTTAGTCATGTTTTTCTAACTTGCAATGGGTATTTATTTCATTTACTTTAATTCTTTCTTATTTAATAATAACTTTAAAGATTATTAATTTCTCTCTCGATTCACTTTTGACCACATTCTATATATTCCTTATATAGTTTTTTTGTTGTTTTATTTTACATAAATTTTGAGTTACAGATATTTTTCAGAGTAATACATGCACAGGGTTAAATAACAGAGTTCTCATGCATCTATAAAGAAAATTAACAAAGTTATGCCCTATTATTGCCACTCAAATGTCACTCACTAGTGATAGCAAGTTTAATCAATTTTAATTTCTCTAGTGATTATTTATCTTTAATTAGATCAACAAACTTCTGTTTCAGGATTCACATAATTCAGATATTATCTACTGGCTTCTTTTTTTTTTTAATATTTTATTTATTTGACAGAGAGAGAGATAGCCAGCAAGAGAGGGAACACAAGCAGGGGGAGTGGGAGAGGAAGAAGCAGGCTCCTAGCAGAGGAGCCTGATGTGGGGCTCGATCCCAGAATGATGGGATCATGCCCTGAGCCAAAGGCAGACGCTTAACAACTGCACCACCCAGGCACCCCTATCTACTGGCTTCTTGTTTTGATAGAAAATGAGCTAACACACTTCTGCCACTCCCTCTTCTCACCGGAATGATACCATTGTTTTCAATTTCCACTTATAGTAACATTCTTAAACACCACTTCTTTTCCCAGTAACAATACACACAACCTTTAACTAATCTCTTTATATGATAAGAACATTATCATTATCCCCCTTCTATTTCCTTTCCAAATCACAAATGGTGTCACTTTGCCTTAGCTTTTCCATTGTCAGCTTTTATAATAGTTTTATTCTCTTCTCTAATCTTCCTTTTTCCATGATTTGACTGTAAGCCGTTTATAAGATTCTTAAAGTTGAAACCAATCCATAGTAATGACATTATAATGACTGGGTATGTTCTTCAGCTGTTCTAAACAGTTTTGTTAGGTCACCTGTGACATTCAAGAATATTCTTGGACCAAGTTCATATTTATTATTTTTGTTTACACTCTATTGAGTGACACAAGTCATGCCACAATTTAGATGGCTGGCTGTTTGGATTATGCCTTTCTTGTGTAGTTTTCTTTTGTTTGTTTTGCATTTGAATCTCTGCTTGCATTTATCTGTGTGCTTTTTTATACAAAGTGTTCCTAAGCTCTCCATCATAGTTTATGTTCCATCATATTCTAAGTCGTTTTTCCATCACCACCCCGCAGAGCCCTTAGTCCTCTCATCTCTCCAATGTGGTTTCGGAGGCCACAGATAGAACTGCACATCCTCTCATTGTTCCCTGACCTCACGTTTTAGTTCATTCCCTTATTTCAACAGAATACATCCTCTTAAAAAATAAATCCTAAGAAAGACAATATCTGAGTTCTTGTATATCATAAAATATTTTTATCCTGTTCTCACACTTGATTGATAATATGACTAAGGAGAGTTTAGAGTGGAAATTGCTTTTCCTCAGATACAAAAGGCATTAGCTCCATTGTTTCATAGCACCCAGCATTTCCAAGAAATATGACTTCAGCTGGAATCTCATTCTTTTGTAGATTATTTTTGTTCTCTTTGGAATATTTAGGCACACCTCTTTATGCTTGATTTTCTAATACTTCACATGGATATGTCAAATTTGAATTTTTTATTCCTCTATCTTGTCAACACTTGAATATTTTCCCTTCAGTTCTAGGAAATTATAATTTTATATTTAAACCTTATTTACAATTTATAACATTCTTTCCAGCTCTTCTCTGTCATCTCTATTTGGGTGATCTAGTAATTATATATTAGACTCCTAGAACTGACCCTCTGTGACTTTTATCCTTTTCCATATATTTTTTATGCTTGTCTTTTTTTTAAAATTTTTTTTTGATCTTGAGTAAATATTTTATTCCAGTAATTGAAGAGGGTAATGGTAATCCTTATGCTAAAGCGAAGCTTCAGATGAGCCTTAATTCTTTAAGTAATAGTTTAGTAGAAAGAGACTATTTTTCTTTTTTTTTTTAAATGATTTTATCTTATATAATGTTAGTCACCATACAGTACATCCCCGGTTTCCGGTGTAAAGCTCAATGATTCATTAGTTGCATATAACACCCAGTGCACCATGCCCTCCTTACTACCCATCGCTGGTCTATGCCATTCCCCCACCCCCCTCCCCTCTGAAGTCCTCAGTTTGTTTCTCATAGTCCATAGTCTCTCATGTTTCATTCCCCCTTCTGATTACCCCCCCTTTCTTTATCCCTTTCTTCCCCTACAGATCTTCCTAGTTCTTATGTTCCATAGATGAGAGAAATCATATGATAATTGTCTTTCTCTGCTTGACCTATTTCACTTAGCATTATCTCCTCCACTGCCGTCCATTTTGCAGCACATGTTGAGATTTCATTCTTTCTGATAGCTGAGTAATATTCCATTGTATATATGGACCACAGCTTCTTAATCCACTCATCTGTCGAAGGGCATCTCAGCTCCTTCCACAATTTAGCTATTGTGGACATTGCTGCTGTGAACACTGGGGTGCATATGGCCCTTCTCGTCACTACGTCTGTATCTTTGGGGTAAACACCCAGTAGTGCAATGGCTGGGTCATAGGGTAGTTCAATTTTTAACTTTTTAAGGGACCTCCACACTGTTTTCCAGAGTGGCTGTACCAACTTGCATTCCCACCAACAATGTAGGAGGGATCCCCTTTCTCCACATCCTCTCCAACAATTGTTGTTTCTTGCCTTGTCTATCTTTGCCATTCTAACTGGCGTAAGGTGGTATCTCAGTGTGGTTTTGATTTGAATTTCCCTGATGGCTAATGATTTTGAACATTTTTTCATGTGTCTGTTAGCCATTTGTATGTCTTCATTGGAAAAGTGTCTGTTCATATCTTCTGCCCATTTTATGATTTGTTTATTTGTTTCTCGTGTATTGAGTTTGAGAAGTTCTTTGTAGATCTTGGATACCAGTNCAGTCCTTTATCTGTAGTGTCCTTTGCAAATATATTCTCCCATTCTGTGGGCTGCCTCTTAGTTTTTTTGAAGGTTTCCTTGGCTGTGCAGAAGCTCTTTATCCTGATAAAGTCCCATAAGTTCATTTTATCTTTTATTTCTCTTGCCTTTGGAGATGTGTCGTGAAAAAGGTTGCTCTGGCCGATGTCATAGAAGTTGTTGCCTATGTTCTCCTCTAGAATTTTGATGGATTCCTGTCTCACATTGAGGTCTTTCATCCATTTGGAGTTTATTTTTGTGTATGGTGTGAGAGAGTGGTCAAGTTTCATTCTTTTGCATGTAGCTGTCCAATTTTCCCAGCACCATTTATTGAAGAGACTGTCTTTTTTCCACCGGATGTTTTTTCCTGCTTTGTCAAAGATTAGTTGCCCAAAGAGCCGAGAGTCCATTTCTGGGTTCTCTATTCTGTTCCATTGGTCTATGGACCTGTTTTTGTGCCAGTACCAAGCTGTCTTTGTGATCACAGCTTTGTAGTACAGCTCGAAATCCGGCATTGTGATGCCCCCAGCTTTGTTTTTCCTTTTCAACAGTTCCTTGGAGATTCGGGGCCTTTTCTGGTTCCATACAAATTTAAGGACTATTTGTTCCAGTTCTTTGAAAAATGTCCTCGGTATTTTGATCGGGATAGCATTGAAAGTGTAGATTGCTCTGGGTAGTATGGACATTTTAACTATGTTAATTCTTCCAATCCATGAGCATGGAATATTTTTCCATCTTTTTATGTCTTCCTCAATATCTTTCAAAAGTGATCTATAGTTTCTAGGATATAGGTCCTTTACGTCTCTGGTTAAGTTAATTCCAAGGTAACGTATGGTTTTTGGTGTTATTGTAAATGGGATGGATTCCCTAATTTCTCTNAGGTAACGTATGGTTTTTGGTGCTATTGTAAACGGGATGGATTCCCTAATTTCTCTTTCTTCAGTCTCGTTTTTCGTGTATAGAAATTCAACTGATTTCTGGGCATTGATTTTGTATCCTGCCACCTTACTGAATTGTTCTATAACTTCTAATAGTTTGGGAGTGGATTCCTTTGGGTTTTCCATATAGAGTATCATGTCATCTGCAAAGAGAGACAGTTTGACTTCTTCTTTGCCGATTTGGATACCTTTGATCCCTTTTTGT